>NW_005841985.1:1367841-1392698 GCF_000455745.1 Alligator sinensis
TTGCCAGCTTCTCTCAGGGCCTGGGTTTATACCTGCTCTAAGCCCAGAGCTATACCTGCTCTCTTGTGAAGGCTGAACAGGTTCAGGTCCCGTAGCCACTCGTAGGGTCTGCCCTGCTGTCCCCGGATCATGTGGGTGGCTCTCCTCTGGACCCTCTCAATGTTGTCCACATCCGTCTTGAAGTGGGGTGCCCAGAACTGGACACAGTACTCCAGCTGTGGCCTGACCAGTGTCATGTAGAGGGGGAGGATCACCTCCTTGGCCCTACTTGAGATGCACCTGTGGATGCACAATAAGGTCCGGTTAGCATCTCAATGGAGTTTAAATGCCGAAACCTAATAGTAACAAGGATATCACAAGCTACTTAACTATTAACTCCGGATCTTTTTAGTGCACCCATCCAGCTAATCCACTTATCCCACTATCTCTAACAGGGTCCCATGCATGTCCAAGTATTAAAAGCTCCAAATGTCTCCTTCCCATCTGACCAAATGCACAAATTTCTCCTTGATTAAGTGTAAATTTATATTTTTGCAATGAAAAAATCCTTCTGACGCATGTAGAAATCAGAAAGTTATGGCAGCATAAAATTAAATTGTGCTGGGACTACTGTATTATTCTTTTTTATATTTAATTCAATAAAAATCTCTGTTCTTTATGTGAAGCTGCAACAGAATTTCATGCTTGCTTCACTGGGGAGCTATAAAATCCAGGCCACTTGGTACAAAATTTAGGTCAATCTTGCTGCAGTGTTTATAGGACTTTGATTAGAAATGGTTCAGTGACATTTTCATCTTAAAGAGAGTTTGTATAATATTATGTATACTAGATAAGAAACAACTTTTCATGGACAGTTAGAAGGCTGTAGCAACATATATTACTATGAATCTCATATATTGAATATGATAGTTTCTTATATCCTTCTTGCCAATAAAATGAATTAAAGCATTTTATGATAAGCCAGGGAAAGAATCCCCTCAACAACTGATATCCAGCCTGGGAGCTGGAATAGCCATTGATGCTCCAGGCAATTACATAATATACCCATGTGAATCTCAGACGTATTCTGTAAAATTAATAGCCCACATTAATTCTTGATGTGACTCCAACTGAAATCAATGATGTTAAAGCAGTGATGGATTTTCACAAATTGTTTTAACAGTTGCCTGTCCAGAAGCAGATTAGTGCAAATCATTGTACACAGGAAGCAAGTTCAGGCAGCAGAATGCAATTTATTACTGTTTTGTTTTGGGGGTTGATTGATTTGGGTTTGCTGTTTGGTTCAGTGTTTTGGGGTTGGTAGGAATAGAGTATAGGAGGAAGAAGAAACCTTTTTGTTCTGTTTTGGGGGTAAAGTATTGTAGAGCCTTTTTATACTCTCCTTTAACTCTGAACCATGGAGAAAAGGAGACAGACTGTGGGAAGAGAAAATACACAGAAATCCAGTTGCCAGTTTCTGATACTAAATTAATAATATGATTCTATTGGTACGAGAGTGGAGGGCACAGGGCATAAACTCTGCTGCTCTTAGATGTGAGTAACGTGATATCACTTTTCAGTAGTGAGTGATTTTTTTTTTTTCTACTGGATGGACCAGGAGGCACCAGAGAGAGGACAATCAGTGCAATGGAAATAGCTTTACTACAGAAAGGACTCCAATTTAGAATGAGAAAACATGAGTAGTCTCATTCCAAGTCATTTCCATGCTACAGGAGACCACAAGATTCCTCCTTCCTCCTCCATCCATGGGGGCAGATTGTGTGTGTGTCCGTTAAAGCAGATTCTTGCAACCAGAGGACTGGTGGTGGTGGCGGGGAGGAGGGGAGCAAGTCAGGAAGACTGTAACAGGGAACCCTAACCCTGTTACTAAGAAACAGGGTGGCCCCTTTAAGTCCAGAACCTTCCAGTCATGGTCGGCTGGTCAAGTAGGGGTTAAGGCTCAAGCCCTGCCAACTGGTCAGGTGACAGGAAGAAGAAGTCCAGGATCCTACAAATGGTGAGTGGAGAAGGCCAGAGGGGCAGCGGGGAGTCGGACTCCAAATGACTATGGTGCTGCAGTCTCTGTTGGAAAACTACACCATGCCCAGAGCCTTCCTCATGATCATTTAAAGTAAGCAGGCATGTTGTCCCTTGTTTGATGTTAACAACCAGTGGTTTAGGTGAGGCTATTGGGGAAGAAGGAGGCCTCATTGGGGGCCCACTGCAGTGTGGGGACCCCGGTGCCAGAGAGGGTGCGGCATTTTGGGGTGCACCGACCCCGGTGCCGAGAGGGCACAGCATTTCTGGGGTGCACCGACCCTGGCGCCAGAGAGGGGCAAGAGCCTGAGTGAGGGTTTTTTTTTGAGAGTTAGAGCCTGGGAGTCAAACCCTGATTAGTTGGGGGGTGGGGGGGGTTGACTGACAGGCCTACCTAGAGAGAGAAAAAAGGGGTAGGCCCACAGTGGCCTAGACCCCAACATAAAGAGGAATTTTCAAATACCATCTGTGAGGCTTGGGCTGGAGTGTAGGGGAGGAATGGAGCTGCAGATAGCACCCTCTGGCATCAGGGCAGAAAATGGGCAGCCTCCCACTTAATTACATCACTTAACTAATTACCAACAAGGCATGGCAGGTGAGAAGGTGGGCGGTTGGCCCATAACAGGTGGGCGGGGCTACAGTGAGATTAGCCCTGAGAAGGCCACCTGTTACAATGACAAATATAAGAACTTGGGTCTAGGATAGGAGCGACAGGAAGTATTGGGATGGACCATAATATTGCATAGACTCAGATAAGTTGGGAGTGACCTAAGATTGTTATTTGTATTATGGTAATGGTAATGGTACAACTAAAATTGGTGCCCTGTTGTGTTAGTCAGTAGAAAATGGAGGAAGAGACACAGTTGTTATCTGAAGAGCTCGGAGTCTTAGAAGACAGAAGAAGGGTGTGGAGGAAAACAGTATATTTAGAGTTAACAGTGCTAAGTTACAAATACCAAGTTAATGCTACAGTGTTTGGGGGTCAGATTGTTAGGTCTGTTTTTTTAGTCCTTTGGAGGGGCATTATGGTTGGAGTGATCTGGATCCACAGGATCTGTGTTACTGCCATCAACAATATGTGTCTTTTGGGCTAACTGACAGTGTATCAGTTGAGGGTCTAACAGAGATACATTAGGAAAACTGTTTCTTCCATAATAAAATTCTATTATTTAGCTCAGTGGTTCCCAACCTTTTATTTCCGTGCCCCAGTGCTGGGATCAGAGTGCAGTGGTGGCCCAGGGGTGGGAGAGTTCCTGACATACGGGGTAGCTTATCTTTTCTGTGCAGTGCCGCTGGCATTGCCCCTGCAACCGTCATTTGGTTCATGACCCAGGGTTGGGAAACTGCTGATTTAGCTGATACATGGAATTAAATGTCTCAGCTGATTTTTGCTAGTTCATAGCCATCAATGTAAATGTTTTCATTCCATTGGAAGAAAAATCAAAACAGCCTCTCTTCCCTTTTCAGGGTCTGATCCAAAGCCTACTGAAGCTAAATGGCAGGTTTTGTTTCCAGCTGTGATCCTAGGGTTGCTCTAAGATGAAGCGGTGTAACTGGTGGCCTGCATACAGTCCACGAGGAGTTAATATGTGGCCCCTAGGTTCCAACTCAGCTCCTGGCCCCCTTAGCAATCTGGTTTCTGCTGCAGTCAGTCAGGGTCTTTAGTCACTCTCCTTCCCCAAATCAGTTTTTGCTTCCTACTCAAACCCCAAGGAGTGGAATGGCACAGCCCACAGCACTGAGAGAGCTTTGTGGCATAGTGCAGCAGTGTGTGGGGGGACTGCCCATGTGCACAGTGCAGGGGTGGGGTGCTGCCTGAAGTCCCATCGCTTGTATTAGTGTGGCCCCCACTGGTGTGGCTTACAGCATGTGTAGCTCCCAGCCACTTAGAAGCTGGACAGCCCTGCTCTAAGAGTGTCACTGCCTCTCTGAGCTCCAGCATATGCCAAAATGCACTTAGCTTCTTTCTCCATACCAAAGGCTATGAAAAAAGACTTTTAGCTAAATAATTTACATGCATAGCCAGTAAGTGTCCAGTGAACAGGGTATGTGGGAAGTCATTGCTGGGAACAATAGCAAACATCAGGGCTAGGGACAGAAGTTACATATAAACCAGTTTAAGTAATCAGAAACTGATTTAAACCTAGATTTCATAGATTTCATGCACATTATGCATGCAAGGGCTGGAAGGGACCTTGTGAGATTGAATCCAGGCCCCCTGCTATAGGCAGGAAGTCTGCTGGGTCAAATGATCCCAGCAAGTTAAACATCCAGATGCTTTTTGAATGAGTCCAGAGTAGGTGCTTGCACCACCTCTGGGGGAGTCTGTTCCAGACCCTGGGCACATGGGCTATAAATAAGTTTTTTCTTATGTCCAGTCTAAATCGGCCTTCCAGGAGTTTGTGGCTGTTAGACCTTGTTTTCCTTTGGAGACCTGGTGAACAACTGTTCTCACAGGTCCTGATGCACCCCCCTTATATACTTGTAGGCTGCCACCAAGTCCCCTCTGAGCCTTCTCTTCTCTAGGCTGAAGAGCCCCAAGTCCCTTAGCCTCTCCTCATAAGGCTTGCACTCTTGGCCTTCGATCATACGGGTGGATCTCCTTTGGACTCTCAAGCTTATCCACATCCCTCCTGAGGTGTGGGGCCCAAAACTGGAAGCAATACTCCAGCTGTGGCCTCACTAAGGCCGAGTAAAGTGGGAGGATGATGTCCCTGGTTTTGCTGGAGATGCATCGGTGGATGCATGCCAGAGTTTGGTTTGCTTTGCCAGCTATGGTATCGCATTGGTGGCTCATTCATTTTGTGGTCAATCAAGACCCCCAAGTCTCTTTCAGTCATGGTGCTAGTGAGCGTGGCATCGTCGAGCCTATAAGTATGCTGCTGGTTCTTCCTCCCAAGGTGGAGCACCCTGCACTTCTCTATGTTGAAGGCCATAAGGTTTTGGTCCACCCACCTTTGCAAGTGTGGCCAGGTCAGCCTGTAACCCCAGCTTGTCTTCCAGTGTGACCGCTTTCCCCCATAGGTTAGTGTCATCTGCAAACTTTGCCAGCCTGCATCTGATACCTGAATCCAGATCATTAATGAAGATGTTGATGAGTGCTGGCCCGAGTACTGAGCCCTGGGGGACACTACTGGTCACCTTGAGCCATGTTGATTTGCTCCCATCAACTAGTACTCTTTGGGTCCAACCCTGGAGCCAGTTCCCCAGCTACTGGACTGTGTGATGGTGGAGACTGCAGCTCCCCAGCTTAACCATGAGGACATCATGGGAGACTAAGTCAAAGGCTTTCTTGAAATCCAGATATATGACATTAACCTCATCTCCCTTGTCCAAGGCAATGCATCACCTGGTCATAGAAGGAGGTGAGGTTGGCCAGGCAAGACCAGTCGGTAACAAAGCCATGTTGGCTGGCATTCAGAAGGTTGCCTTTTGTTAGCTTGTTGCTGATGGATCCCTTGATGATTTTCTCCAAGATCTTTCCAGGGATGGATGAAAGACTGATTGTCCTGTAATTCCCTGGACCCTCCTTCCTCCCTTTCCTGAAGATTGGTATCATGCTGGCCCTCTTCTATTCTTCCGGAACCTCACCCAAGTGCCATGAATTTTCAGATATCTTTGCCATAGGTGTACTATGATGTCCTCCAGCTCCTTCAAGACTCTTGGGTGCATTCTGTCCGGGCCCACGAACTTATGGATGTCTGGCCTCTCAAGGTGTTCCCTCACCTGATCTATGTCAATTGTAGGCCCATCTCCCACTCCCTGGGTGATTTGCATCCCATCTGACAGTGTGACTCCCATGGGTGGGTAGAAGACCAATGCAAAGTAATCGTTTAGGAGATTGGTCTTTTCCTGGGCGTCAGACATCAGCTGCCCCATTTGATCTCATAGGGGTCCAATGTTGCCTTTGTTCTTTCTCTGACTTCCAACATATCAGAAGACAGAATTCTTGTTGTCCTTGATTCTTGTGGCTAGCCTGAGTTTTGGTTTCTGCCTTGGCTTTTCTGGACCACTGTCTACATGTGCGGGCTAGTGCTGAGTAGTCCTCCTTGGTGATACGTCCCATTTTCCATTTGGTGTAGGCTTCTCTTTTAAGTTTCAGGAGGTCCAACAGTTCCCTGTTTGGCCAAGGTGGCTTCCCTGCCCTCTAACTGCATTTCTTGCAGGATGGGATGGACTTCCCTTGTGCTTCAAGGACTGTGTTCTTAAGGAATAAGCATTACTCATGGCCTCCCCTTTTTAAGGGGCCATGGCCTCTTAGTGCCTGACTGATCAATCTCCTGAGTTTGTGAAAGTCAGCCTTCCCAAAGCTGAGGATTTCTGTTTTACTCAGGGATTTGCCCACCCTGTGTTGGACAGAGAAAGTGATCAGTTCATGGTCACTGTCACCAAGCTTCCCCTTGATCCTCAGATCACTCACCAGATCATCCCATTTGACCAGAACCAGATCCAGCAGTGCCTCTCCCCTAGTCGGCCTGTAGACCTCTTGCCTTAGGTAGAGGTCATCAATGCGAGTGAGAAAGCTAAACAACCGGTCAGATTTGTCTGTGTGCTCTTCCCACAAGATATCAGGGAGGTTGAAGTCCCCCATGACGATCATGCATTGGGAGCGTGCGGCCTCAGTAAGTTCCTTATTGAATTCATGGTCCAGTTCTTCTTGTTGGTGGGGAGGTCTATAATAGACTCCTATGAGTATATGTTCTTCCCCTTGCTTTCCTCGTATTTTAATCCAGAGGGTCTTGAGACACCCTTTATGGTTAGTGAACTCAGTTTAAAGGGAAGTGTACTGCTCCTTGATGTAGAGAGCTACACCCCCACCCCTCTTCCCAACACGGTCCCTCCTGTAGAAGGTATAGCCTTCTATACCAACAGATCAGTCGTAGGTGGAGTCCCACCAGGTCTCTGTTATCCCTACAAGTTCATAACCTTTATCACACAAGAGAAGGGCCAGTTCCTCTTGCTTGTTTCCCAAGCTCCTGGTATTTGTGTACAGGCAGTTGAGTCTGGCGTGGGAAGCCATAGACTTCCTTATGTGATGGGACATGAACTTTTCTTGGGCTGTCACAGGAGTGGGTTCCCCTGGGCTACCCAAGTTATTTCTACTGTGGCTTACATGACCTGGGCTAGAACTGTTAATTGACCTCCCATCCACTGGCGATCTTAGTTTAAAGCCCTGTCAAGTAGGTCAGCCATTCTGGCTGAGAAGAGATTGTTCCTTCTCCAGGTGCGGTGGAGGCCATCCCTTCCCAACTATCCACTACCTCCCTCACTGAAGTGTGGACTGTAGTCAAAGAAGCTGAACCCCTTGCAATGGCACCATCACCAGAGTCTTCTGTTCACCTCATCAATGCACCTTTCCCTCTGGGGCCCCATGACCCGTGATCAGGAGGATTGAGGAAAAATCTATCTGTGCCCCCAGACCCTCTAGCCCAGAGCCCTGTAGTCATTCATGGCCTGGCCAGGATTATTTTGCACCGTATCATTTTGTGCCCACATGGATGAGTAGCATGGGATGATGGTCAGAGTGCTGGATGAGTTTGGGGATCCTCTCAGTTACGTCCTGGAAATGAGCCCCAGGGAGGAAGCAGACCTCATGGGCTAAGGGGTTGGGGCGACAGATCGCTCCTTCAGTCCCCCTCAGGAGGGAGTTGCCCACCATGATTACTCTGTGTTTTCTTCTAGGCACAGTTGCTGGTGGCCCTCCATCCTCACATGTTGGAGCTGGTGGCTCAGCTGGCTCTGCTGATGTGAGGGGTTCAAAACAGTTGTGCAGCTCCAGGGGGGTGGTCACCCTGCTGCAGTGCCTCCTTGGGCCTGAGTCTACCTTGGTCCAGGCAACCCCTGGCTAGACTTCATGGCGGATCTTTATTCCCGCCATGGTGTTGTCAGTTGTCCTGTTCCTGCTTTGCACCTCTAATGGTGTGCAGCCACTGCACCCTTAGCTCAGTGGTTCCCAACCTTTTATTTCCGTGCCCCAGTGCTGGGATCAGAGTGCAGTGGTGGCCCAGGGGTGGGAGAGTTCCTGACATACGGGGTAGCTTATCTTTTCTGTGCAGTGCCGCTGGCATTGCCCCTGCAACCGTCATTTGGTTCATGACCCAGGGTTGGGAAACTGCTGATTTAGCTGATACATGGAATTAAATGTCTCAGCTGATTTTTGCTAGTTCATAGCCATCAATGTAAATGTTTTCATTCCATTGGAAGAAAAATCAAAACAGCCTCTCTTCCCTTTTCAGGGTCTGATCCAAAGCCTACTGAAGCTAAATGGCAGGTTTTGTTTCCAGCTGTGATCCTAGGGTTGCTCTAAGATGAAGCGGTGTAACTGGTGGCCTGCATACAGTCCACGAGGAGTTAATATGTGGCCCCTAGGTTCCAACTCAGCTCCTGGCCCCCTTAGCAATCTGGTTTCTGCTGCAGTCAGTCAGGGTCTTTAGTCACTCTCCTTCCCCAAATCAGTTTTTGCTTCCTACTCAAACCCCAAGGAGTGGAATGGCACAGCCCACAGCACTGAGAGAGCTTTGTGGCATAGTGCAGCAGTGTGTGGGGGGACTGCCCATGTGCACAGTGCAGGGGTGGGGTGCTGCCTGAAGTCCCATCGCTTGTATTAGTGTGGCCCCCACTGGTGTGGCTTACAGCATGTGTAGCTCCCAGCCACTTAGAAGCTGGACAGCCCTGCTCTAAGAGTGTCACTGCCTCTCTGAGCTCCAGCATATGCCAAAATGCACTTAGCTTCTTTCTCCATACCAAAGGCTATGAAAAAAGACTTTTAGCTAAATAATTTACATGCATAGCCAGTAAGTGTCCAGTGAACAGGGTATGTGGGAAGTCATTGCTGGGAACAATAGCAAACATCAGGGCTAGGGACAGAAGTTACATATAAACCAGTTTAAGTAATCAGAAACTGATTTAAACCTAGATTTCATAGATTTCATGCACATTATGCATGCAAGGGCTGGAAGGGACCTTGTGAGATTGAATCCAGGCCCCCTGCTATAGGCAGGAAGTCTGCTGGGTCAAATGATCCCAGCAAGTTAAACATCCAGATGCTTTTTGAATGAGTCCAGAGTAGGTGCTTGCACCACCTCTGGGGGAGTCTGTTCCAGACCCTGGGCACATGGGCTATAAATAAGTTTTTTCTTATGTCCAGTCTAAATCGGCCTTCCAGGAGTTTGTGGCTGTTAGACCTTGTTTTCCTTTGGAGACCTGGTGAACAACTGTTCTCACAGGTCCTGATGCACCCCCCTTATATACTTGTAGGCTGCCACCAAGTCCCCTCTGAGCCTTCTCTTCTCTAGGCTGAAGAGCCCCAAGTCCCTTAGCCTCTCCTCATAAGGCTTGCACTCTTGGCCTTCGATCATACGGGTGGATCTCCTTTGGACTCTCAAGCTTATCCACATCCCTCCTGAGGTGTGGGGCCCAAAACTGGAAGCAATACTCCAGCTGTGGCCTCACTAAGGCCGAGTAAAGTGGGAGGATGATGTCCCTGGTTTTGCTGGAGATGCATCGGTGGATGCATGCCAGAGTTTGGTTTGCTTTGCCAGCTATGGTATCGCATTGGTGGCTCATTCATTTTGTGGTCAATCAAGACCCCCAAGTCTCTTTCAGTCATGGTGCTAGTGAGCGTGGCATCGTCGAGCCTATAAGTATGCTGCTGGTTCTTCCTCCCAAGGTGGAGCACCCTGCACTTCTCTATGTTGAAGGCCATAAGGTTTTGGTCCACCCACCTTTGCAAGTGTGGCCAGGTCAGCCTGTAACCCCAGCTTGTCTTCCAGTGTGACCGCTTTCCCCCATAGGTTAGTGTCATCTGCAAACTTTGCCAGCCTGCATCTGATACCTGAATCCAGATCATTAATGAAGATGTTGATGAGTGCTGGCCCGAGTACTGAGCCCTGGGGGACACTACTGGTCACCTTGAGCCATGTTGATTTGCTCCCATCAACTAGTACTCTTTGGGTCCAACCCTGGAGCCAGTTCCCCAGCTACTGGACTGTGTGATGGTGGAGACTGCAGCTCCCCAGCTTAACCATGAGGACATCATGGGAGACTAAGTCAAAGGCTTTCTTGAAATCCAGATATATGACATTAACCTCATCTCCCTTGTCCAAGGCAATGCATCACCTGGTCATAGAAGGAGGTGAGGTTGGCCAGGCAAGACCAGTCGGTAACAAAGCCATGTTGGCTGGCATTCAGAAGGTTGCCTTTTGTTAGCTTGTTGCTGATGGATCCCTTGATGATTTTCTCCAAGATCTTTCCAGGGATGGATGAAAGACTGATTGTCCTGTAATTCCCTGGACCCTCCTTCCTCCCTTTCCTGAAGATTGGTATCATGCTGGCCCTCTTCTATTCTTCCGGAACCTCACCCAAGTGCCATGAATTTTCAGATATCTTTGCCATAGGTGTACTATGATGTCCTCCAGCTCCTTCAAGACTCTTGGGTGCATTCTGTCCGGGCCCACGAACTTATGGATGTCTGGCCTCTCAAGGTGTTCCCTCACCTGATCTATGTCAATTGTAGGCCCATCTCCCACTCCCTGGGTGATTTGCATCCCATCTGACAGTGTGACTCCCATGGGTGGGTAGAAGACCAATGCAAAGTAATCGTTTAGGAGATTGGTCTTTTCCTGGGCGTCAGACATCAGCTGCCCCATTTGATCTCATAGGGGTCCAATGTTGCCTTTGTTCTTTCTCTGACTTCCAACATATCAGAAGACAGAATTCTTGTTGTCCTTGATTCTTGTGGCTAGCCTGAGTTTTGGTTTCTGCCTTGGCTTTTCTGGACCACTGTCTACATGTGCGGGCTAGTGCTGAGTAGTCCTCCTTGGTGATACGTCCCATTTTCCATTTGGTGTAGGCTTCTCTTTTAAGTTTCAGGAGGTCCAACAGTTCCCTGTTTGGCCAAGGTGGCTTCCCTGCCCTCTAACTGCATTTCTTGCAGGATGGGATGGACTTCCCTTGTGCTTCAAGGACTGTGTTCTTAAGGAATAAGCATTACTCATGGCCTCCCCTTTTTAAGGGGCCATGGCCTCTTAGTGCCTGACTGATCAATCTCCTGAGTTTGTGAAAGTCAGCCTTCCCAAAGCTGAGGATTTCTGTTTTACTCAGGGATTTGCCCACCCTGTGTTGGACAGAGAAAGTGATCAGTTCATGGTCACTGTCACCAAGCTTCCCCTTGATCCTCAGATCACTCACCAGATCATCCCATTTGACCAGAACCAGATCCAGCAGTGCCTCTCCCCTAGTCGGCCTGTAGACCTCTTGCCTTAGGTAGAGGTCATCAATGCGAGTGAGAAAGCTAAACAACCGGTCAGATTTGTCTGTGTGCTCTTCCCACAAGATATCAGGGAGGTTGAAGTCCCCCATGACGATCATGCATTGGGAGCGTGCGGCCTCAGTAAGTTCCTTATTGAATTCATGGTCCAGTTCTTCTTGTTGGTGGGGAGGTCTATAATAGACTCCTATGAGTATATGTTCTTCCCCTTGCTTTCCTCGTATTTTAATCCAGAGGGTCTTGAGACACCCTTTATGGTTAGTGAACTCAGTTTAAAGGGAAGTGTACTGCTCCTTGATGTAGAGAGCTACACCCCCACCCCTCTTCCCAACACGGTCCCTCCTGTAGAAGGTATAGCCTTCTATACCAACAGATCAGTCGTAGGTGGAGTCCCACCAGGTCTCTGTTATCCCTACAAGTTCATAACCTTTATCACACAAGAGAAGGGCCAGTTCCTCTTGCTTGTTTCCCAAGCTCCTGGTATTTGTGTACAGGCAGTTGAGTCTGGCGTGGGAAGCCATAGACTTCCTTATGTGATGGGACATGAACTTTTCTTGGGCTGTCACAGGAGTGGGTTCCCCTGGGCTACCCAAGTTATTTCTACTGTGGCTTACATGACCTGGGCTAGAACTGTTAATTGACCTCCCATCCACTGGCGATCTTAGTTTAAAGCCCTGTCAAGTAGGTCAGCCATTCTGGCTGAGAAGAGATTGTTCCTTCTCCAGGTGCGGTGGAGGCCATCCCTTCCCAACTATCCACTACCTCCCTCACTGAAGTGTGGACTGTAGTCAAAGAAGCTGAACCCCTTGCAATGGCACCATCACCAGAGTCTTCTGTTCACCTCATCAATGCACCTTTCCCTCTGGGGCCCCATGACCCGTGATCAGGAGGATTGAGGAAAAATCTATCTGTGCCCCCAGACCCTCTAGCCCAGAGCCCTGTAGTCATTCATGGCCTGGCCAGGATTATTTTGCACCGTATCATTTTGTGCCCACATGGATGAGTAGCATGGGATGATGGTCAGAGTGCTGGATGAGTTTGGGGATCCTCTCAGTTACGTCCTGGAAATGAGCCCCAGGGAGGAAGCAGACCTCATGGGCTAAGGGGTTGGGGCGACAGATCGCTCCTTCAGTCCCCCTCAGGAGGGAGTTGCCCACCATGATTACTCTGTGTTTTCTTCTAGGCACAGTTGCTGGTGGCCCTCCATCCTCACATGTTGGAGCTGGTGGCTCAGCTGGCTCTGCTGATGTGAGGGGTTCAAAACAGTTGTGCAGCTCCAGGGGGGTGGTCACCCTGCTGCAGTGCCTCCTTGGGCCTGAGTCTACCTTGGTCCAGGCAACCCCTGGCTAGACTTCATGGCGGATCTTTATTCCCGCCATGGTGTTGTCAGTTGTCCTGTTCCTGCTTTGCACCTCTAATGGTGTGCAGCCACTGCACCATTGCCTGAAGCTCCCTAATCTGGCACTCCAGAGCCTTCACTATTGAGCACACCCCACAAGGGGAGGTGCCAGTGCTCCCAAATCCAGCTGCCTACATCCGAGCCAGGCAGCCTCCACAGGAACCAGGGGCTTTGTCTGAGTGGAAGCTGGGGCCATGGGTCCCGCCCAGGTGTGGGCAGGGACCGCAGGCTCCACCTGGGTACTGGCTGGAACCATGGACTCAGCTTGGGTGGAGACCCCAGTGGTACCAGGGCAGGGGGGTCCAGGTGCAGGGGGGAAGTTTGGGGTGCGACGTCTCCCTCCCACCACAGTCCATGTAGTAGTCTGGGCTACCACTGTGCAGACCCTTACCTTCAGGCTCACTGCCTAGAGCCACTTGCCTCTCCTGCTTGCCCTCCTGTGCAAACTCCTATGCTAAATCATGCCCAATTCCCAGAAGCGCACCTGTTTGTGTGGTCTGTTTGTGAGGCTCTGGTTGTGTGGCTCCCTGGGGGGCTGAGCCAAATAGGAGCTGTGGGGGGCGTGACCCTCCTTGGCTTCTCTCAGCTGCCTCCCGCAGCTGTACTACTCCCACCCACCACGGGCCCCACCTACCCCCTGGCTGAACTGGGGGTTGAGGTCTTCTGAGGGTCCTTGGGTGTCCTGGGTGTCCTGGGGCTCATGGGGGTGCAATGAGCTTCTGCCTGTGCGTCTCGCACCAGAGCCAGGTACAGGCTGTAATGGAACATAAGTTCAGTGAACATAAACCAGTTTCAAAATGGCCAAAATCAGTTTGAGATAAACCTGGTTGAATGTAGTATCAGACTTAACTGATTGATCTCAAACCAGTTTATGGAACTTCTGTCCCAAACCCCTTCCAGGTTTAACTTAAACCAGAGTCCTCCACCATCCCAGCATGCTCTGCAGCCCTGGGTAGGGCTGTGTTCTCTGCTCCAGCAGAGCAGGGCTGGCCCCACCCCTCTGCTCCCTAGCCAAAGCATGGGTGGGGGTGTGGCCAAACACTGCCCCCCCTAGGGTGAAGGTTGGCAGGGAAAAAGTTTATTCCCCCTTCCTTCCCCTGTCCCACCAGCATGGACCTGCCAGGCATTTCTCCACTTGCTGCTCCAGTGGTGGGGGCATGGGTAGTTTATTCCCCCCTCAGCCTCCTCTGCCCCCAGGGAGCCACAGCCAGCTTCTGGCTGTACTGCCACTCCTGCCATTGGAGTAGCAAGGGGGCAGGGACCTTGGTGGGGGCTGCAGCCCCTCTCATGGTTTCCTGGGAGTGCAAGCTTTTTTCTGGTGGGGAGGCTGTACTGTGGGTGGGGCAGGGCAGGCAGAGCTGCCACCGACTGCATGGGGTAAGCAGTGGTGGTGCGCTAGGGGGTGTTTGGGGGGCTATGGCCGCCCCTCCAAGCCCCAGTGCCACCGTTCATCCTACGCAGTCTTCAGCAGCTCTGCCCACCTCGCCCTGCCCATAGCAGAGCTGCCCCCCCCCCCGGCGCAACTGGGAAGAGGCTTGCAGTCACAGAAAACTATGAGGGGCTGCTGCCCCCACCAAGGTCCCTGCCCTCTTGCCATTTTTGTGGCTGGGGTGGGGGTGTGGCCAGAGGCTGACACAAGCATGGCCCCCTTAGGTGAGAGGTCAAGGAGGGGGGTTATTTCCCCTGCTCCTTCTGGCACCTGGAGGAGGGGGCAGTGAAGGAGCTTATCCTGCCACTTGCCCCACATAGGGAGTGATCAGTGGTAGTCGGAGCTGGCAGACCCTGGCTGTGGTCCCCCAGGGTTAGAGGAGGTGGAGTGGGGAATAAACCTCCTCCCTGCCCCCTCTACCTCAGGGGGCTATGCCGACCAGCCTCTGGCCATGCCCCTGCCCCTGCCCATGCTGCTGCTGCAGTGAGGGGGGAGTGCCAGGTGGACCCTGGCTCGGGTCTGTGCTGGTGGGGCTGCCCTGGGCTTCTGGCTTGAGCCACTGCAGGCATGTGCTTGCATTTCCTGAGCGAAGAAGAAATGTCTGATCACTTGCAAATTGGTTCATTCTAAGCAGGTTAGACTACCTGCAAAGATTGAATCAATTCAAGCTCCCGCTTTTTGAATGTCTGTCTCTAGCCCAGAAGAAGGTGGCTTGTTAATTAGATAGTAACTATGCCAGCACATACCTAGAAGCCTCTAAGGTGACTTTAACTTTGCATATTTTTCCAGCTTATTCCCTTAACCAATTTTTGGTCTGTGCTGGTAGTACAGATTCAGGCTGAAATTCTGGAGTTAAATCCTGGGAGATGCAGCGGAACACCAGCAGGTCTCACTGGAAGTCAGTATAGGAGTTTTTCCTATTGATTTGACACATGGAAAATAGAATTTCTTTCCAAGGGGTTTGGGTGATTGACCTAATTTGTTCTGTGCTGAGGATTCAGTTAACTTCATTGTCACTGTCTTGGGCAACTAGTGCCTCCTGAATCTTGGGCGGGTGGGACACCCACAGATGCTGCTGGCAGTGTTGGCGGTGGGGGCAGAGCTGGTGAGCATCCGCAGACGCCGGCAGCGGTGGGGATGGACCTCTCGGGAGGGGGCATATGCCCCTCATACCTCCTCTACCAGTCACCTATGTCCACTGTCTTTGGACAGCACAGCCTGCACATTCAGACTTTGTTAGCATAAGTTCCTCACAGACTTGCTTCCCTGTTTGGAGAGTTTATCCACGAAACTACTAGGAGTAGTAGGGATTTTGAAATCTAAAAAACTTAATCTAATTTCTTAAAGTTTTTAGGGACTATATCCTGTTTTTGAGACATAAAACACACCATATTTGAGTCATGCTGATAACTTTACATTCAAGGAAAATGAATAATCATTCATGGGCTAGAAGTGATTTTTTTCTTGGGATACATGAACTACTTCTGGCTTTATAGAAGATTAAAGTAATTGCTGGTTCATTTTTCTGGTTAGGAAACCCCTTCCTACTCTCTGCTTGCCCAGTCGACGACTCGGAGACATTGCCAAATCTTGAAATGCTTCTATTTGTGGAGACTTGAGACCTCTAATTCCAGCCTAATAAGCAGATCCAGACATTTCATGAACGTGCCTAAAACAACATCATTTCAGGTGGTGTAATGAGAGTAGACAGCACTAGTACATTACATTATTCATTTACAGAGTCTTCTATTAAAGGAAATTGCCAAAGCATGGGGTGATAGGACTCTGGGGAAAGGTAACAATTTAATCCTTTGTTCTTTGATAGCACCTTTTATTCATTTTACAGAGGATCAGAGTCCCAGTGAAGTTCATTTCTAATTGCACAGTGAGTTAGTAGCTGAACTAGTAGCAGAACTCTGCCCTCCCTGGGCCTATCTCCCTCACTGTCTTTACCATTGCGAGTAGGTCCAGCTTTTGTAATACGATCCTATTGTCAAAATGAATGCAGCACGAAGACAAATAATGTTATAGAAATGGACTGGACTCCACATACTGGTTTTAACCTTGCTCTGCACTTTAGGTTGGTCTTCAGCCCAGCGCAAGGTCAGTACAAAGCAGTACTCCACCCCATTCACTTTGCACGGGTGCAGGTGATTACATACATCATGCAGCAATGGAGAAGCAGACTCCACTGATTAATTAATGGGGAGAGAAACTCAGAATAGCCAGTCCACATAAGCATTCAAAAATGTAGCCAACACAAATGCACACGTCCTAGACCTGGCCGTGTCTAGTGTTCTGGTGGAAGCAGCAGCCATCAGTGGCCTGCATGTTAGGAGTTCTGTGTAACTCCATGACAACAGTTGAGCTGCCGGAACATGAAGTGTGCTCTGGGAAGGCATCAGCTACTGAAAGGACACAGTGGTATTGAGGGAGAGTAACTGACTGCCCAAAAGGGTTTATACAATGTGGGCCCATCTACACAAGGTGCTAACTGCACAGTAGCCTAATAATACTGCACAGTAGTGTGTCACAGCACAGAATGCTAATATGGTACTGTGCAGTATTATTAGGCTACTGCGCAGTAGTGTCACCAAAAAGGTGTGCACTGGCACTACTATGCAGTAATGCTGGTTACTGCTTATTAATTTATTACTTGACTATACAAGTACTACATTTATTGTGTAGTAACTGTGGCGTATTAGTGAATGTGTAGACAAGTCCTGTGTGTGTGAAACTGAAAAACCCTTTACTTTCTGCCTTCCCTTTCTTGTGACCTCTTGACACATGATATGCTTTGCCTTGCCACTATGAAAGGCAGTGGCCCAAGGGCTGAAGGATCATGGAAATTGCACTGATTTGAGGCTGGAGAAGAAGTGACATTTCAGAATGCTAGCTTTCAAAATAAAAATCAATGGCCCATCAGCTACACTAGGCTTGCAGAATCATTCTCCTTTTTGAAGCAGGCTACAGACTTCTTACATGACTTTGTGTTGCTTCCTCATTTTCCTTTAACCTCCCCATCCCCTGTCTTGTCTGCTCATACATTTTCTTGGCTGCGTTTCAGCGTGTATGTTTGTATAACTGGAATAGTCCCTTGTTTGCTTTGTTCTTATTTTTATTTCTTCCTCTCACTTCAGCTGAGTGTAGCATTTCCCCCTGCTGCTTAAATCTTTAAATCAAGACCAGTTATGGAAAAGGTGGTTGCCATAGGTTCTCTCTCCAGGAAAGAAAAGTTTTCTAGCCTGACTTGTTAGGAAAAGGGCAGAAATCCCCTGCCAGAATCACAGATCTCCTTCCACTACTTACTCCAGTTTCATACTCGACATGATCAAATAAGGAAGGAATGAAAGTAGGGGGAGAGAGATTACAACATGGTATGTCTTTAAATAAGAGCCAGATCATTAACTCCATCAAGTCTTGACTCTGGTCTCTCAGGATAAAAGTAAGCTTAAGCAAGGCAGATGTAAGTCAGCAGAGGACTCTCAATGCACAGAGAAATGCTTGGGTGATACAAAATAAATGTACTGGGCTCCACAAAACTTCTTTTCAGCCATAAACATAGGATATATGACTGAAAGAAAAGGGATGTAGCTCAAGAGGCTCTACAATGCACTCAGGCCAGGCCACTGGAATAGCACCTCTCGGCTCTTGGTGTAGTTTAGAACGTCCCAGGGACCAAGTCTGTGCAGAAGTTGCTCCACAGGAGAGTACCATTTATAGATATTCTGTACTCTCTTCTTAACAGTATGTCTGAGGTGTAGCTGAGAATATGAACTACTAGATCCAGACTAGACTGTTTAGATGCATTCTGGGCAATTTTTTGGAATAATATTAATTTGGGGCTGATTGAAAGGGATTGGCAGCAGGCAGGGGTGCTGTGGGAGAGAACTGCAAGCTGAGCACAATCTTCCCATTCCCTATAGAGCCAAGTCAGGCCAATATTAAGCTATATACAAATTTATTAATATTTGCAGGGAACTTTAAAAGATAACTGCTAATATAAAATGAATACAGATATTTACATATAATATAGGACTAATAAGTAACCTTGTTTCTCTGCAATGGATGACCATGACCAGGGTCCAGGTAAGTTGCAAGTAAACACACATAAGTAGTGGGCAGGGGTCCTAGCAGGACCTCAGTATGGATCTTACATTCTAACGTTAGTTTTCTTACTGATACGGGAGCACACAATTCACAGGACACCATCACAAAATATAAAATACAATATCATGAAATATAAGGTGCATAAGCATAGAATTAACCTTAAATTATTAAAAGGGATTGGCAGCAGGCAGGGCTGTTGTGGGAGAGAACTACAAGGTGAGCACAGTCTTCCTATTCCTTATAGAGCCAGGTCAGGACAATATTAAGCTGTATACACATTTATTAATATTTGCAGGGAACCTTAAAAGATAACTATAATATAATTTACAGGGATTTCTGCCCTTACAGATACAAGCCCCAAGGCCCCACCATGTTCCTGGGGCCTGGATTACGCTCTAGTGATCCGTGAGGGAAGAACTTATTGCCCCTTGGGCCTCGCACCAGCCCCTAGGAAACTCACAAACTCAGAAGGGACCCTCCCCGGTCCCTCTCTCCAGGAGCCCCTTTTTAGCCAAGAAGGACTTCCCCTCCCCTGTGGGAACCCTATTTCTGAGCAACTCATGAATCCAGTGCCTCGGCGGGTGGTTCTTGTCCCCTTGGAGAAGCCTCTGGAGTCTCTGGCTCCTCTTGAGCCACTTCCCATTAGCCTTGAGCACTGTCGCGTGCTCTTGGGTGGCTTTGGCTTTGACTCAGGGTTGGAAGTCCAGACTGCCTTGCGTGGCTCTGGGACTGGGTCCGCTCCCAGACCCACCGTGCAGCATCTCCTGCACCAGGTTCCCCACCACGTGCCGGGAGATGGAAACTTGAGCCTCCACGGATGACTTCTGGAGTCTCGCTGTCTCCGTGCCACAT
The DNA here is from genome assembly GCF_000455745.1 of Alligator sinensis. Taxonomy (NCBI): domain Eukaryota; kingdom Metazoa; phylum Chordata; order Crocodylia; family Alligatoridae; genus Alligator; species Alligator sinensis. The sequence goes on from NW_005841985.1 coordinate 1,386,916, forward strand.
GCCAGGGATTGCAGACCTGAGCCTCTTGCTCCAGGGTCTGGCCCCATGAGCCACACTGCACAGCAACTGGGGCTGAAGCCATCTGCTGTTCCTGTCCAGCAAGAGGCGTTCACAAGGGCCCTTCAGGGCTGCAGCATTGGCCCATTGGGCAGATCTTCCCCAGCTCTTAGCCCCGCTCTAACCTCCGTCCCTTGATGCATCTCCTGCATGCTGGGCACGCTGCTCCATTTTTCTCTGAGGGCTCTGCCCCTGAAGTTTGCAATTCATAATCAGGTCCGGACTCTTAGGTAGTCTCCTCCCTGTTCCTTCCTGATTGGTGGAAATGCTCCACCAACTGTGTTGTGAGTTTTCAATCCCTCACCACCAATCCGACAACGCTCCACCAATCACCCTGGAGATTTCTCGAGCGTGGTGTCCTGGGCTCTGTTGTTGAGTCTACCACATCTGAATAAATTACACAGAACAGTTGTTCCCTTTCTGAAGTCATTCACTGCTAGTGGCGAGTGCCCAGTGAGCATGAGAACTTGTGATCCACCAGTTCCATCTATATATATTTTTCAATGTTGAAGGCTGGTTTTCCTGAAATGTTGGCTAACCTGCTTATTGTGATCAATTCTTAGCCATTTTAAGAAAAGTTCTATCCATAAAAGACTGAGCGTACAGTTGTCCTTCACCTTATCTTTAGAGTGCAAACTGTTTGGATAGGGACTACGTTACATAGACTGCTATCATGGAGTGCCACTTCTGGATTGGAAAAACTAGTTGCTACCAGAGCACTGTACCAAAGACTACTGAACTAGTTACCAACATGTTGCATATAGGAAAAAATAGGGACAATGATTTTTCAGAAGGCAGGGTAAGGCACCCACGTTTATTCTGTATTTGTAGAGTACATAGAATAGGAAAGTCCTGACTAAGGCTTTTCAGTGCTATGATAATACAGATAGAAAACTTCTGAGGTTTAGGTATGGGATAGGCACTGTGTGAGGCTAAGAGTTACAGTTTTGCACATGTCCAGTAGCATAAACCAGGGCTGCTCAACCCCCAGCCCTCAGGCCAGATCCAGCCACCAACTTTGTGTCATCCAGCTGATATAGTATTAAAGATCTGGCTCTGAGCCTGCTGCAACTTCTGGCTTTAGCTCAAGCTATGAAGGCTTATGTTTTTAACTCTAGAAATTCTGGGCTTAATCCATGGGGACAACCAAGATGCCAATCATGATGCACACAGGAAAGTTCAGAACCTAATCAGTGATCATCTGCATGTAATCATGAATCCTGGAATAACTACTTCGATGAAGATGACTCTCTGCACAACTAGGAAAGACTTGAAGTAGCCACATCCTCCCCAACACAAAGAAGACACAAGAATGCTATTAGAATCTCATTTAGTGAGACAAGACAGACCACTGATTTCATTTGTGTTCACTTAACGGCACAGGAAACAACTCTTAACAGCACTGATTCTCTGCCACTTCTTACATCCATTTGGTATGTAATGGCTCTATAAATAGACAACTAATAATCATGCTGACATGGAAACTTCAGTACATAGGAGGATATTCTCAATTATACATAAGATGTGTAGAGATTTTACAGCAGTTGGGCTGTTCACATGTTCTGGCACTCTCTATTTCTCCATACCCTTATTCTGAACTCTCAAAGTCCCTCATTTCACTGACTTTCATTTTATCTCAGGGGAGCTGAATTGGGATTCTGGCTCATGCAGTGGGAGGTTTGATTCTCACCTAGCACTCTACCCCATGGGCTCAGCACTAAAGCCCACATTTTCATTGTCAGTGTGGGGGAATCATAAGCAAAGCTAACCGCACTTTATCATGCATCAGCAGATACATGACAAATAGATCCAAGGAGGTGATTCTTCCCCTCTATGCAGCATTGGTCAGACTGCAGTTGGAGTACTGCGTCCAGTTTTGGGTGCCATACTTCAAGGATGTTGATAGATCCGAGAGGGTCCAGAGGAGGGCCACTTATATGGTTAGGGGCTTACAGGACAAGCCCTATGAGGACAGACCGAGGGACATGGACCTCTTCAGCCTTCATAAGAGAAGGCTGAGAGGTGATCTTGTGGTTGCCTACAAATTCATTAGGGGGAATGCAGCAAGGGATTGGAGATGCTCTGTTCAACAGGGCACCTCTTGGGGTAACAAGGAACAATGGTCACAAACTGACAGAGAGCAGATTTAGGTTAGATATCAGGAAAAACTTCTTCACAGTAAGGGTGGCCAAAATTTGTAATGGGCTTCCAAGGGAGGTGGTGCACTCCCCTACTTTGGGGGTCTTTAAGAGAAGGCTGGATAGGCATCTGTCTGGGGTCATCTGACCCCAGCGCCCTTTCCTGCCTTCTTTCCTGCCTAGGCAGGGAGTCAGACTCAATGATCTGTTGAGGTCCCTTCCAACCCTAGCATCTATGAATCTTTTGTTTAATATTGTGCTAATATTAATGGATTTACTGGGAATATGACTGGGCTGACTTTCCATTTAGTTAGTAACATATGGTCAGCATAAAAACAGCTAGAAAGATTTTTAAAATGCTGTTGAATAGCTCTTGTCAATGACTTCCTTTCTTTATGATTGCATCATTAAAGCATGAACAGTGAGATTTCCACATCAAGAAATTCTTCTAGTTTGTGATTTCCTGTTCCTGTGTCAGGCCACCGCAAGCTGACACAGCTTGGGACAATGCAACATGGAGTATTTGAAGTAGAAAAGCCACAAGAAAAGAAATAGAATCACAAGCTCTCTTTCCTCTTAAATACACCAGATGAGGAAATGAAAATAGCACCTCCCGGTAGATTTGTGTTCCGAATCATAAACCAGAACTGTCTGGTTTTTTGGCATCCCAGCTTAACAAGAGATTTCTGTTTGCTTTGTAAAAAACTGAGATCACCATGCATACAGAAGTACAAAGAATAACTGATTTTTAGACTTTGCATAAAACTGTATGATTTTGCTGGTTTGCCCTGTACATTTTGGGCCAATATTCAACTGTGTGCATAAATTCATCTTTAAGCATTCATTCTAGGTGCCTAAATTCTTGGAAGTCAAATGCAGGTTGGTGGGAGGGGGTAGAAGGGAAAGACTATGTATGAAGTTGGAAGTGAAGAAAGTTTTAGGGAACTATTTAATTAACATTTTTTTTTTAAGTGAAAGAGGAGTTGGCTTTAAGTAGCGTCCTAGAATATTTCTCAACCTTTAGCCCTTTCTACCCCTGCTCCCCTCCTTTTAAATTTCTCCTGCAGAAGAAAAGTGAACTAGTGTGAATCCACACTCCAGTTATCTACATGTACGTTTTCCCTTGAAAGTTCCTACCCATGTACTCATGCAGTTTGACTTGGCCTGCTTCCTCATAATACCATAAAAACCAGTAAAGTGAAGATTATAAAGGTCCTCCTCCAAGAGACTCCCGTAGCAGTCTTCAGAGAAACTCCAACATTCATTCTTACATTCTTGTCAAGCATGGCTTACCTCTTATATTAATAGAGGTTATGTTTGCTTTATTGAACTCAACATCAAGGACACACATGCACGTGCACACACGATTTTATAAGCATTCTCCTTAAAACTTTCTAATCCTCAAGTAAGGGCTTCCAACACTACAGTTGTTGTGTAGATGACCACATTTGTATTAATAAAGTCCCTCTAAGCATGTATACCCCCTTTATGCAGATGAACGTAGATTTTTAAAAGGTACCTCGTAGCAGTAGTCAGGAGCATAACCGACCATCACTGTGTCCTGGGCTTCTCTGCTTTCCCTGCTGCTGGAGTACTTGCAGACAAGGTGCCTCACTATTTCTATTCCAGTGCCTTTCCTAGTGCCTGCAGCTTATGCCCTCACTGTTGTACTACTGCCATTAGAACTATACTAATAAAGAAAAAGGGAAATAAGCTACTGAAGGCATAAGGCACCTTTATGTCAGTATGTCAGGGCATGCATTCACCTGGAGGGTGGGAAGCCCTTTCAGTAGCTTAGGTCAGAGAAAGAGTGGGAGTCACATTCCTAACCCAAATAGTTAAACTAGTAAAAAGTATGTAAAGCTAACAGAGAGCTACTAATAATGTGGGTTTTATGAATGATGAGAATATTTGATGTGGAGGTTTGAGGTCCCATATGCAATTTTGAAAAATATGGAGACCATTTTGAAACCTTTGACTCCCAGCTCCCCCTTTCTGTAGAACTGCAAGGAGGCTGGCAGGAGTGCAAAGAAGGTTATTAAAAGTCTAACCATTTTTTTTTTTTTGGGGGGGGGGGGGGGTCTCGAATCAAGAAAGAAAGCCTGTTTACCCCTGGAAGAAACTTTCTGTTCAGAAAGCATTAACCATGTCTATTCAAAGAGAGCAGTGTGTGGTATCTAAAACAGTTTTTTTTTTTTAATAAGAACACAAGGATAGGTTTACGTACATTAAGGGGAAAGTATTTGCAGGCCATCTCTTCAGATAAACATTCCAAAAATTTTGCTTCTCTTGGGGTTCATACAGACATTTGGGGAGGTCACAAACTGACATAGAGCAGATTTAGGTTAGGCATTAGGAAGAACTTCTTCACAGTAAGGATTGCCAGAATCTGGAGTGGGCTTCCAGGGGAGGCGGTGCTCTCCCCCACCCTGGGGGTCTTCAAGAGGAGACTGGACAAGCACCTAGCTGGGGTCATTTGACCCCAGTGCTCTTTCCTGCCCATGCCAGGGGGTCAGACTCGATAAGCTACTGAGGTCCCTTCTGACCCTAACATCTATGAAGTTATGAGGTTAGGGAGAGGTTAGATTGCATTAAAAATGTCCACCTGATCTAACTTTGTTCATCTAGGCATGGACCCTGTACTTAGGTTAATCTAAGTGCAAACCGTACAGACGTTCAGGAAGGTTAGATCAGTTTAAAAATGGCCTACCTGATCTAAGTTAATTATACCTTGGAGGTAGTCTAGCTTAGATTGGTTTTACCCAATCCAAACTAACTGAACTTCTGTACAGTTCCCAGTGCAGCCCAGGGGTGGGAAAGCCCAGTTGCTTGCCCAACCTCCAGGGCTGTACTTTTCCTACCCCCACCCCAGTACTGGGCTATTTTTAGCCCCAGGGCCCATTTATCTCCACCTGCTCCCCTCAGCCCACCAAACCCCTGTTTTCACAAGTTGCTCCCAATTCTGGTTTTACTCCCAGCGCTGGCGAAACTGCAGCTGGAGTACTGGTGTCTAGTTCTGGGCGCCGCACTTCACCAAGGACGTGGAAAAACTTGAGAGTCCAGAGAAGAGCCACCTGTATGATCAGGGACTTGCAAGGCAGACCATGCAAGGAGAGGCTGAAGGACTTGGGCCTCTTTAGCTTAAAAACGAACAGGCTAAGAGGGGACTTGGTAGCATCTTACCACAACATCAGGGGAATACATCAAGAGCTTGGTGAACAACTGCTGACCAGAGCACCCTTGGGTAAAACTAGGAGTAATGGCCACAAACCCCTGGAAGACCACTTCAGGCTCAACTCTAGGAAAAACTTCACAGTCAGGGTGTCCAGACTGTGGAATAAGCTCCCTCCAGAGGTGGTGCAATCACCTACCCTGGAATCTTGAAGAGGAGACTGGACAGTCCCCTTACTGGGGCCACCTGACCCCAGGTGTCTTTCCTGCCTAGTGCAGGGGCGCTGGACCCGCTGATCTTGCGAGGTCCTTTCCATCTCCTAACAATCTGTGAATCTATGAATTTACTGGCATTTGCCAGTAACAGAAGTCAAAGTAGTGAATCAGGGTAGGGGGAGGGATTGATTTGTTGTGGGA
>NW_005841985.1:1392729-1402137 GCF_000455745.1 Alligator sinensis
AGGGGGGTTTTTTTTTGTGGGGGGGGGGGGGGAAGTCTGGGACCTAAACGTAGCTGCTAGTCCTGGGCAGGAGACCCTCCCCTCATCCTCCCCTCAAGCTCCTCTGCAAACTGTTAGTTCCTCTGATTGTACCAAACCCTCCTGGACTGTACCAATCCCCCTGCAGACCTCAATTGATCCCAATCCTCCCCCAAAGATCCTCTAACTCCCCTTCCCCCCCAGCAAGCCCTCCCCATCCTGACTTACCTTAGATTGGGTGGTCATTTTTTAACTCAATTTAACCTCCCCTTTACCTCCCCAAACGCCTGTACTTAACCTTGATGTTTTAAGAGCATCTGTATTGACATTCTCTGCTCTTACTGTAGACAGGTACCAGGAATAGCAAGTGGAGGGCTGGACCTTGAGAGGGAAACAGACATTGTAGCCAGATCTTTTCTGCAAGTGGAAGAGCAGTTTCATGAAAGATGCAAGTGTCTTCTGTTTCATGTTTCTCCCACCTCGGTGACTTTAACATTTTTTCCCACTCCACTCTATTTTCCTTATTTACTATTAAGTGTGCCAGAATGAAGAAGTCTAGTATTTCTGCTCCCCCTGCCCTTTCCTAGTTTCCTTTTTATCACTACTTTAAGTTTTGGCAGTCATCTGGCCTCCCCTTTCAAAACTTAAGAAGTATCAGAGTTTCATAAGATTTAAATCCAGAAGAAGTTTATGATCTTGGCCATCTTCCTTTAAATCTCACAGCAAAGTTTCTTCCAGATTCCTTATATCCAGCTCAATGCCATTAGAGAATTTAAATTGTTTAGGAAACTAAATTAATATGTGCCACATGTAGAGACTAAAATGCCACCTATCTCTGAGGTCCTTCCAATAGCAGGGAAATGGTTAGGTGAAATGTGTGAAGATTGCCTCAGCAAGCAAATTCAGATCTCTCCAGAGAAACCAAGAAGTCTGTAAGGTCCATTCCAGTCTTACCCAGGGGAGGATTCTCTCCAGACCACAAATTTGGCATGTAATACAACCCTGAATGGAGATATGCCAGCTCAGTACCAAAGTAGAGAGCCTCTGTATTACATCAGGGTGCTTGCCACCCTATTCACTAGCTGAGCCAAAAGCTGGATCAAAGTATATCTGTGGAAAACCAATGAGTCTCACTTCGAAGAGTGAAAGGGATAAACTGTTGGTTTCTGTTTTTCCCCCATGTGGCCTAACTGTTGCAAAAGCAAAGACATTTAGAGAGTCGCACACAGGAACAAAATACTGTTTTGGGAGGGAGTTGGTGGTGGTGTTGGGAAAATCTGAACATTTATTCGCTCATATTTAGTGGTGGCAATATTTATTTTATTCCATTTAACAGAGAGAGTGCAGAGGTGAAGAGATTCACTTCTGATTTTCTTGGAGAGTTTTTTCACAATATTTCAGTGTTGAGGTCTTTGTCAGATGTTTTGACAGAAAGACTGGACTCTCTAGAACAGTTCAAGGTCCACAATGACTATCAGGTAAAGTATTTAGACAGGAAGTTATTTAATTAAATCAGATATTTAGATCAGGTAAAGGGGAAGCAATTAACTCCTAGGAGCTAGCACTCACTCTTTTAATGCTTCTAAAAGATTCTGCAGTGAACCTCTGTAGGGTCTAATCCCGCCCCAGAGAAGTCAGTGATGCTCCATGTAGGGAGTGGGTAGCTCTTGAGTTAGTTTTATGTTCTTCCCTCATACTCAGGAACTGATATCCAGTTAGTTTGGGGGTGAGGGTGGAAAAAAACAAAACAAAACAAAAACCACACACACACACACACACACACACACACACACACACACACACAAAACCCCAATAAAGGAAAACTATTTTTGAACATGCTTGGTTCTCTCTATACCAATTCATTGTGCAATAGAAAGAGTATACATCAGGATATAGTTGTTTGCATAGTATAGTTTTTTCCATAAGTGTATTCTGTTCAGCATAGCTAGATGTGCAGGTAAAAGAAAAATTGTAGTTGAGATCACTATAAGGATAGTACATTGGTTACTCATGGCAGGTGGCCTTCTTTCATACTTACTTGTGTGAACAGAAGACGGAGTTAGGGAGTGTATTTCTCCCATTTGTCAGTATTACTCTTGTGGGGAATTGAGGGTAAAGGGACCAGGAACCAGCTAGTGAGGTAAAGGGAATGTGGCTAGAGATTAGATATTCAGAAAGAGTAGAATGCTTTCTGTTTATTCAGAATTTTTAATTTCAGTGATAAAAGGACATGTTAGGTTTCTTGCAATTAAAAAAAAGTTAGTCTGTGTTGTATTATATCCAAAATTGCCATTAATAGGGAGAGCAGAACTCAACATAAATGTCGATTCTTTGATTGTTTAAAGAGGGGCTTCTATGATGGAGATATACTAGTCGTTAAGTAGATCAAGCCAGTATGATGTGGCGATTGTCTGGGAGTCCTTAAATAAACACCGAGAGTTACCATAAATAAAACAAAAACATAGCAGAACTCCTCACCGTCTCACATACGCACATACCACATGCCTCTTTGTACTTCACTAGAGCTACGCTTTAACATCATTAGCGAGTCCTACCTGAAAGGGCACTATATTTGAAAAGTGTTGGTAAGAGATTTAGTCAACATCATCCACGTTCATTGAATAGAAAAGCTTGTGGGAAAAACCAAAAAAACCCCCAAACAAAACCAAACCAAACCCCCCCCCCCGCAAACCTGTACGAAATTCATGATCTGTTATATTACTAGCTCATCAAGATGGAACAAGCCTTGTAGCATTAAAGAGATTGGCTTCCACATACACTAGCAACAGGGGAATAACTGGTCTTTGCAGTCTGACCAAAATGCTAGCATGCTTATTAAACACCCCTCCCCCCGCACTTCTCAGCAGCCTAGTTGAGCTCTTTTTGTTACGAGTGAGACTGCAAGGGAATTAAATTTCCCAGAGACCTAGTTTACATTGGCGTTTAGGGACTAAGGGAAGTGATTTTTAAGTATTCCCTTTCACACTGTCCAGTAGACAGCTTGAAGGAAAATTTACCAGGTCCATAGCCAGTCTTTTCATGAAGTCTATGGCATCAGCCTCAGATAAGCAAGATACTAGGTATCCGTCAGCCTCAAAAGCCAATATTCCAGTACAAAGTGAGAGCAATTATCATGCTAGGAGATTAAGGCTTATTTCCTTGTCATCATCCATCTAATCTTGTCAAAGGAGATTGTTCCCACATTAAAGATAAGGAAGACAGTCACTACACAATAGGAAAGGTAAGGAGTCTGGCTACAGATCTCCTACTATCTCTGTCAAGGAAGCATTAAATGGTTATGCAGTAGATTCATTTTCCAGTAATAATCTGCTGGAAAGTCCCACTAGAAGCACTTGCGGTGAACGACACATGGCCCAGATTCATCATACTCCAGTTTGCTAATCCACATCTGTTGGAAAGTGGAAAGAGAGGCCAGGGTAGAGCCACCAACCCAGACAGAATATTTACGTTCTGGAGGGGCGATGATCTTGATTGTCATGGTTCTTGGTGCCAAGGTAACAATCTCCCTGTACATCCTGTCAATAATACCTGGATACATGGTGGTGCCCCCAGACAGCACAGTGTTGGCATACAAGTCTTTTTGGATGTCCACATCACATTTCATAACAGAGTTGAAGTTAGTCTCATGGATTCCACAGGACTCCACACCCAGGAAAGATGGCTGGAAGAGGGCCTCAGGGCATCTGAACCGCTCATTGCCTAGGGTAATCACTTGCCCATCAGGTAGTTCATAGCTTTTTTCCAATGAAGTGGAGGCAGCAGTGGTGGACATTTCCTGGTCAAAGTCCAGGGCAACATAGCACAACTTCTCCTTGATATCACGCACAATCTCTTGCTCAGCTGTAGTGATGAAGCTGTAGCCCCTCTCAGTCAGGATTTTCATGAGATAGTCAGTTAAATCCCGGCCAGCAAGGTTCATCCGAAGGATAGCATGGGGCATGGCATAGCCTTCAAAGATGGGTACTGAATGGGTAACCCCATCTCCAGAGTCTATCACAGTGCCTGTAGTACAGCCGGAAGTATAAAGGGATAGCACAGCTTGAATGGCAACATATGTGGCTGGCACACTGAAGGTCTCAAACATGATCTGAGTCATCATCTCTCGGTTGGCTTTAGGGTTGAGGGGGGCTTCGCTGAGCAACACTGGGTGCTCCTCAGGAGCCACCCGCAGCTCATTGTAGAAGGTGTGGTGCCAAATCTTCTCCATGTCATCCCAGTTAGTGATGATACCATGCTCAATGGGGTAATTCAGGGTAAGAATATCCCATTTGCTCTGGGCTTCATTTCCAACATAGCTATCCTTCTGGCCCACCCCCACCAAAACACCCTGGTGCCTGGGGTGTCCCACAATGGAGGGAAATACAGCACGGGGAATATCATCTCCAGCAAAACCAGCCTTGCACATACCTGAGCCATTGTCTATAATCAGAGAGGCAATCAATTCATCAGCCATTGGTATTATCAGGATAGATAGAGCAAGCCAGTCACTGCTAGGGGAAATAACTTTTATATATGCTGCTGCTGTAAGAGCAATTGATATGTGACGCGCTCCAGCCAAATTTAAAGATAGCATAACCCACCCACCTCTCCTGATAGGAGCATAGTTTGGTAAAATGTCATCTCACTGGCTTCTGGGTAGGTTCCCATGTTCCTATTCAGATAGCCTTTACCCCATCAGCTGTAGCTATTACAATGCTGTGGGCTGCATTAAGATGCATTTTCTTGTTCCTCTGAATTGCAACCATCTGCTTTTCATTTTGCACAAAAGGACTTCTGGGGTAAGAGTAACAACTTCCCTGAGAAAGTAAAGGAAGGTAAGTGAAGTTCATTCACAGCATTTAGGCAGGGTAGGTATTTGCAAACTAGCTCTGTGCTTGGGGTTAAAATAATGCTCAATAATTTAAGTACATTTAATGAGCCAGTGGAGGAAGCTGAACACCTAGCACAATTAATCTCTTCTTTATTTAGGGTTAGAACACTTTATTGCTTAATGTTCTGCATGAGCATTAAGTAATGAGGGGAGGCAGGCAGACGTATGCTTTTGAAATGCTGTTTGTGTTGAAAGCATAAAGATATAGGGGTTGTTGGCTATTTTTGTGCAATAGACTTAAAAAATAAAATGTTGTCAGAAGGTTATTTCTTTGCTCCTACTCTAAGGAAAGTTGTTTTAATGAAGGTATTTTTCAGCTATTTCATGTTCACTTCACAGCTTTTTTTTTCTCTGCAGCTGCCTTTAATGCCCAACAGCTGTTATCTGTACTGATTCTGTAGGATCATTTTGAAGTTGGTGTCTTCCTTACTAGAAAGGGCTTTTAAAAAAAACAAAACCTAAAGGTTTATATGAAAAGCTTACGGAAGCTAAAGGTATAATAAATGTGCTATTTAAGTAGTATTTACTAGACTGCTAGTACTGGCACTGGGAAGACATAAGCAGTATGTACCCTGATATAAAATGATTTCTCTTGGCTAACACAAAACACAAGTCCTGCTAATTAAAAACCTCACTTCTGGCTGTATAACTGTCTTTGCAGATGTTTCTAGGTAAACTTGATGGAAAAATAGGCTAAATGTGGGGAGCAGAAGAAGGATTTTAAGTGTTTTGTTGGTTCCTGTTTTTCAGATGGATTTTAACAGGCTAAGAAAGAAATTATAACTAAATTATTGCATAAATCCCACAGCATAAGAATGAGGGACAACTAATAATTTACAAAAGCATTATTAATTAGGAGAATTTGGAGTTCTAAATCACTGGAATATTATGTGCAGGATGTACTTAAGCCCCTTAAAGTGTGTATAAGATGCAACTTTCTTATTTAAGGTCCTTTCCCTGACTTGGATATATATCCTCACAGTCCAAAAGCTGGAATTCATGGGGTTAATGCTTGATTTCCAGTGGGGCCCAGCCAAAGTCATTGAGTGCTAACAGATAAAGGAGTTCAGCTGGAAGCATATGAAAAGTTGCAATGCACTAGCTGGCCTAGTCACCAGGACACCAGCAGGTGTACAAGAGATGGATGTGGCCTAAATGTATTGGCAGCATTTCTCACCTGCTACTGCTAGAGAGGAGATGCAGTGAAAGAGCATGAGAACATTTTCTCCTGATGAAATAGCGTAAGAATTCTAGTACACTAAGAACCTCTAGACCCAGTACCTCTGATCCTCTACTCTCTGGTGTCCTCTTTGTAGCTAGTTGCCCCTGAACCAATTGAACTACTAGAGTGAAAAAAAATCTGCTAGCACAGATTTCTGTAGATGTACATAGTACAAGACCATTATAACTGAGATCTTTTCAGCTTACTGTCTGGTCATGAACACTGGTGTTGTCTGAAATTGGTTTGTAAGACTTGACCTGTAGTAGTGCTCTATCTTATTATCGGTCAGGTTATTTATGTAGCCTGATGTTTCTTGCTATAATTTTGCCAGGATCTATTTGAGCTGAAATAATACATGCTAGACATCTGCCTCAGGCCAAATCATTTATTCATTTTCAGACAAAACACTCTGCTTCCAAAAACAAGACAAAGAAAAAATCCAAAGTTTTGCCCATATTTAAAAAAAATAATCTGGTGATCCTTTCTTTGACAAGCTCTGGTGCTTCCATGTTTGGACTTTGGGAACATAAAATCTGACAGGGAGTGGCTCTTATATCCAGGATGTACCTTTGGCTGCCCACGTGAACACCTACCCAAATTTTGTCAAATGTACAATTATCTGGCAAAAATTACAGTTCATATGTGCATGGTAGAGAATCCCTTGATTTTTATTTTTTTATTTTATTTTTTTTAAAGCAGCTGACGCCTCTACTCTATAAGCATTCCTGAAAGTCCCACGGGTTGGGGTGCTCTGTGAAACAGGAGAATATGATCATGTAATTAAAGATACCATAATATTGCAAGGGGTATCTCTGGCATTAATTAACTCATGTGCTTGAGTTAGGGTCCTTCACAATGTTCTGTATATATGACTGTTTGCATGCAAGAATTATTATTAAGGCAATGCTTAAAGGGCCTCAAATATGATTAGTATCCCATTGTACTAGACACTGCAAATATTTGTAAGACTGTCTTTGCCCCACTGAGTTTACAACCGTGTTTCTCAACCTTGTTAGACTCAAGGTCCTCCTTGTTATACTCAAGCCACCCCTTGGAAAATGCCAGCTCTTAGTTGTCACTCAATTTAGTTTTCACTTCTTAACATCCCTCACCAGAGCTGACCCAGTGGACCTGACCCAAACTGAGATAAAATCATAGATGAAATTGATAAACTAAATAGTAGCTAAACTAAATCAAGAGGACCTGGTGGCTTTTCCCCTTAAAGCCCTGAAAGAGCTCATATTAGAAATAGGTAGCCATAGGATTACAGGGAATGTCCATTCATGGATTAGAAATTATCTTAAAGATAAAAAACAAAGAGTGAGTATAGTTGGTCAGTATTTGGAATGGAAAAAAACAAACCGGCAGGGTCCCCCAGGGATGTGCATTAGGACCAGTGCTTTTCAACATATTCATAAAAGATCTGGAAAAGTGTGAGTAGTGAGGTGGCCAAATTTGCAGATGACACAAAATTATTCAAAATGGTATTTACTTATTCACAATGGTATTACTTATTTGATCTGGTAAGTCGGAAGTAGCCAAATGTGCATGTTAACTGTTCCATTGTGTGTTGTTGACTATGGTGTGCCATAACTGTGCTGGTTTAATGGGCCTTCTAGGGTCAAGCAGTCTGTGATGGTCTAGCTTAGCAGAGCAGGGCATAGATGGAATGAATAATTACATTTTGTAATCTGAGATAGGGTGGTTCTAGCAACACGGAGGCTTATTAAATAGTTGCCTGAACAAAGAAGAATTTTCAGAACCTGAATTTGGCTGTTTTAGTCATGTTCAGATGTGCATGCACGTGTTGCTTATAGAGCCGCAGACCCATCTGCAGCACTGCAAACCATGCGCACCATACACAAGGGTATTTGCCTCACTGCTAATTTGCAGTGTGTGGGGTTTTTTTTGTTTTTTGTTTTCTGTTTTTTCTTTTGACACTGGGAGAACCTGGTGTCAAAAAGACCTGTGCCAGAAAAATGTGGGGCAGCACACATGGTGGCAGTGTATACTGCCTGAAACTGGAGCCTGGCCAGCCAGAGACATGCTGTGGCTGCTGGCCATACTCCGCGTGCTGAGATCACTGCTGCTGGAGGCCCCTAGGATCCCAGATAAGGCTGCTGGGGAGGTTGCTGGAGCCAGCCCAGGTGCTGGCTCCAGCCTCCCCTGCCCCACCTGGAGCACTTTCCACTGCACTAAGCCCACATGCAGGGGCATGCTCCAGGGCAAAAAGCAGCGGCACAAATCTGTGCTGCTGCTTTTTTTCCTGTAGCATCCACATGCCCCTGCTTGTGGGGACATGGCCCTTCTGTCCAGGATTAAGGGTCTTCTATTCTAGATACTTCTTGTGAGACAAAGCCCTGCATGATTCTTTAGGCAAAATCTTTCCCAACTATAAAGTAAGTATCACATAAAATGAATATCAAGGCAACATTTGAGACTGAGGGCAGGCTTAGGTACAAGTCAGTTTGGCAGCAACTTGCTGGGTGGGAGCCATGAGTCTCTTAGTCTTTACTAAACATGAAATTCAGCACTGTTTACATGACTTAGTTCCCATGAGAGTCTGATAAAATCTCTGGTTTTGACTTGCCCAATGTTGGTGGACCCCTATGATCATGTGGAGCTCTATAGGACATTAATTATATTATGGGGTAGTGAATGGGGTCTACCTGTTTTGTTCTACCTGCTATTTCATGTTCTCTCTGACTTGCCATCTGTCTTGCCTAACTAGTCCCATTTTTTCCATTCTGTTTTTACAGGTGTCTAATCTCTTATTCTCCATATCTGTCCTCCCTTCCACCCATTCAATTTCAAAGGAGTTATTTATGCCTCCTTGACATCACTGTGGCAGCGAATTATGTCTGTAAGCTTGAAAGTTTAGGCCAGCCATCAGGAAAATGTGGTATACTTGATATAGCTCATTAGAAAAAAGCTAAAATACAGAATTGCAGTACTGTCTCGTGTGTGTGTGTGTGTGTGTGTGTGTGTGTGTGTGTGTGTGTGTGTGTGTGTGTGTGTGTACTGTGTATGAAATATATATGAGCAGCATAACTTTTTAGAGGCTCCAGTGATATTTAATTTCAGCCTTTAGATCCACAGGCAACTGTTGTGAGATCCAGCAGTTAAATCAGCATTTCACATTTTGCTCTTAAGGTAGGGTGTGGATTAGATGAGCAGTACCTAAGCTCTGGTAGGGCTTAGGAAATCCATCACAGCCACTATGATTCCTGCCTTTCCCTGCAAGAGCTAGACAGTATGTATGGGAAGAGAAGGCAGC
>NW_005841985.1:1402168-1424065 GCF_000455745.1 Alligator sinensis
CTTGCCTCAACTTCTCAGAAGCAGAGGAAAGAAAAGAGAGAAGATATGGTCTTGAATGAGTTTATATTTATCTACTTGATTCATGAGCTTTCTTCCCCAGAAAGGCTCAGGGTTGCTTATAACAAAACAAGATAAATTACAAAAAGAGATAAAATAGTAAGTAATAGAACAACTCTCCAAACAGTCCTCCAATACCTAACCGTGCCTGCTAGAAGTCTTCCCAAATAAAAACCTGTTCTAGTGTTTCCTATAGAATGTGTATAGTGTAGTGTCTTAACACTGCATGGCTGTGCTTGCATCCTGCCCACACATAATGATGGTGTGTCACAGCAAGGCGGCTTGTGATGACATGCTCATGTGATGTTAGCGCAGCGCTTGGACTGTTTGTATACAATTTCTTAACTAGGCCATGTGACTCACCAGCTCCAAAAGCAATTGCTAATGCTAGTATCTAAACAAATGCTTAGAGATCCACTTGCTGAGCAAGATGTGGAATTTTAAAGAATGATCTGTTTTTAATCTGAACTGCTGGTTCAGTTCTGGTCAACTAGGGTCATGTTTCGTAGTTGATTATGTTAGTACCCACCAGATGTGATTATGTTAGTAGCCACTAGATGGCACAAAGATCCCCTTTTTGCTTCTCTCACTGGTTGCTGGAAGCAACAAGGCAAAAGGACATCAGTGACCAAATGTTCACTTCCAGTACTTTCATGCAGATTTAATCTTGAATTTACAGTACTGTTCACATGACTAGTTTAACACCTTTCTAATTTATTCTGTAAAACTAGTCATTACTGACGTTGGTAGTGCTTTTCATCTGTAGGTCTTTGCATTCTTCTAACACCTGTATGAAAACTGAGTGAACTGAAGCATGTATGTGACAGCAGCTCAGTGGTAGAACATCTCTCTAATTTAACTGCCAAATGACACTGCAGGTTTAGGAAAACAAATATAAAATGATTAATAAGGGATATAAGTACTTACCACTTCCTAGGGGAAGTGGGGGAGGGGGGCATTGCAAATAGTGTGTTTTCCCCCAGCACTATTCTTCCCTTGGTATAACTGAGCCTACCTTGCCCAGAATAATTATGAATTCTGCTCCAAAATCATGTGTGTCCACACTTGCAGCAGAACAGCATTGCATCTCCAGCTAATAGAAGGCTTTTGCTGCTGCTTGGCAGCCAACAGGCAGCATTTATAGACTTGTTTAGTAGATGCACTGACCCAATGTGCACTTTGACTCTGATACAATTGGTGAAGTGGCTTTTCTGTAGCAGCTGCTGTCAGAAGTTTGGGTGGCCCAAACAGCCTAGCGTAGCCATATGCTTATCCACCTGCACCATGCCCTTGGTGTGTCCTGACAGGGGTGTTTCAAGTATGTGCTCCTCACCTGCTGCTCTTCATCTTCTCAGGTTTGGTAGTGGGTGGTTGGGGTGTTCAGGAGAGTCCCTGCCGGGACACTGTGAGAACTTAGTGTAGACATACCCACCGATTCCTTCAAACAAATCCTACTCTTCAAATTCTTTGTCCGATATCTCCACTGATCAAGCAAAAATAAATGTATATGATATATCCTGGTGGGAACTTCTTCTCTCAGCTTGTCTCCAGCATTTAGGTGAAAATGCAAATACTAAAGGTCCCATCCTGTAGACCAGGTTTTTTATGTGGGTATATATTATAGTAGTACTCCTTTGTGTGCTTACCCATCATATTTCAGCTAAAAGGCACTTTGCTCTTTTCAGTTTTAAAGTACTGCACTTGATAGATAATTAATTTTCAATACATGTATGTGACTTGGATGTGTTTTTAATTACCTCTATTTTGCAGATGGAGAAACTGGGTCAGAGTTTAAAGGATTTGTTCAAGCCTATGGAGCAAGTCGGTGTCCTCACAAACACCTCTTAAATTGGTTGATTAATCTTTGCACTTTTGCTCTATAGAAGAAAGAGTTGATGTCTTCTGTTTCTGCAGTGATTTGTAGATGAACCACTGACTAATGCTAACCACCCAGAATGGTTAACTCCCTTTTGCGAATGATAGCAACTACTTGCTATATTATCTGGTTGAAGAAAAGAGCATGCACTTTTACTATCAGTCAGGGTTATCTTGCTTTGATGAAATCCTTTATTTTGTTGCAAGTTGGATATAAATGTTCTGCTTAGAAAGATGAAAACCATGAAGTACTAGGGACTTACTATATTGTGGTCAGTGTGAATTACACATGCATCATTGTGTGATTTCTCAAGGATTTTTCACATTCTGAAGGAAGAACTGTCTTCACGGGACCAAATCCTGAACCAAGTATAAACCTGAGAAAACTGTGTGGGATGGAAGAAGAACAAATCTTCCCATGTCTTCAGCTCTCCTCAGCCTTACCTTAGCCTTACTCCTGTGAATGCAGCTGCTGTTTCTGCCTATACAGAATGGACTGGCTCATGCATTATTGTCATTGATATGATGGTCCCAACCAACTTGTAATCTCTAGAAAAAAAGGACACTTGCAGAGCTATGATTGATTGGGTACAGGCCACCTTCCACTTCTGTACAGTGGAGGTGTCAGCACTGTCTTCAGCTGTATGGGGAGATTTAGGGGAGAGATGCTTTACAACAGTACAATGCAAATGATCTGTATTGCTGAGGAGAAGGAACCATCACATTCAGAACCCAAGTGGCATACCAAAATAAAAACCTATCTTGAAGCTTTTGGTTTGTTTTATTGATGTGTCTACATCACAGTCAGGAGGTGTGAGTGCAACATGAGTCGACCTCACTGAGGTAGCTTATATGAGAGAGCCTGAGCTAGCTGGTTGTGAAGCCATGGGGGCATGAGCCTCAGAATGAGCAATGCAAGATGGCCTACAACCCCTGTATTTAACCAGGTGGCAACCCTCTGCTGAAGTCTGTGCTACAGCATCGCTGTTCTTGTTGGTATTCAAGCTAGAGCTATAGCTTTCTTGGGTTTGTTCACACATGCTGCAGTCACATGGCCTTATTCAGTTGTGTATCTAAGGGCATGTCTACACCACCACTGGACCACAGCAGGGAGTCCCACAGTGAAGCATGGCATGACTGCTCCTTACAAATGGAAGAAATGTAGCTGCCTAAGAGAGGTACCAGAGGTGTATCAGTAAACATGCAAGCAGTGAGCACTGCTGTAAGGTGGCTATATTACATCCATGTCTAGGTATAGTGTGTAGGGAGCAAGTATGCCTACTTCATGGATGTGCTCTCTTTACAATCTAGAGAGGGTACAGACATAGCCTAATGGGCTGATGGAGCATAGCCCATTTAGTATACATGGATTCTTATAAGATGCTTTTTGCTATTGTGAATATGCACATGCGTTGGAGGGCAAGATCAAAGACATGTGCGGAGTATTGGTGGTAAGCTTGATGCCTGTTAGTGCTTGGTGGAGTTTATCCACAGTCTCAGACCAGCCCTAGCATGTAAATTTGTTTCCCACCCAGTTGTGCCTAATCCTTACTCTGGAAAGTTTAATTAATGCTCAGGGGCAACCAGCACGGGTTCATCAGCGGCAGGTCATGTCAGACCAACCTGGTGGCCTTCTACGATCAGGTCACTAAATCACTGGATGCAGGGGTAGCAGTGGATATAGTCTTCCTGGACTTTCGGAAGGCTTTTGACACTGTCTCTCACCCCGTTCTCGTTAGGAAACTGGGGGACTGTGGCATAGACACCCACACAGTCCAATGGGTTGCCAACTGGCTAGAGAGCCGCACCCAGAGGGTGGTAGTGGATGGGTCCTTCTCGGCCTGGAAGGACGCTGGCAGTGGGGTCCCGCAGGGCTCGGTCCTCGGGCCCGCCCTGTTCAACATCTTCATCAGTGATTTGGATGAGGGGGTGCAAAGCACCCTGTTCAAATTTGCTGATGACACCAAGATGTGGGGGGATGTGGGCACAATAGAAGGGAGCAACAGGCTACACTCGGACCTTGACAGGTTACAAGGATGGGCGGAGGAGAACAGGATGGGGTTCAACACAGACAAGTGCAAGGTGATGCACCTGGGGAGGAGCAACCGGCACCATACCTACAGGCTGGGGAACTCCCCTCTTGTCAGCACGGAGGTGGAAAAGGATCTTGGAGTCATTATTGACTCCAAGATGAACATGGCTAGGCAGTGTGGGGAGGCAGCTAGGAAGGCCAACTGTACCTTGTCGTGCATCCATAGATGCATTTCAAGCAGGACCAAGGAGGTGATCCTCCCCCTCTATGCGGCACTGGTCAGTTCACAGCTGGAGTCCTGCATCCAGTTCTGGGAGCCGCACTTTAAGAGGGATGTGGACAGCATCGAGAGGGTCCAGAGGAGGGCCACTCGCATGATCAAGGGACAGCAGGGCAGGTCCTATGAGGAAAGGTTACGGGACCTGAACCTGTTCAGCCTCCAGAAGAGAAGGCTGAGGGGGGATCTTGTGGCCTGCTATAAACTAGTCGGGGGGGATCAACAGGCACTGGGGGAGTCCCTGTCCCCCCGGGCGCCGCCAGGAGTGACCAGGAATAACGGTCACAAGCTGGCGGAGGGAAGGTTCAAGTTGGACATCAGGAGGCACTACTTCACGGTCAGGGCGGCTAGGGTCTGGAACCAGCTTCCAAGTGAGGTGGTGCAGGCTCCCACCCTGGGGGTTTTTAAGAGGAGGTTAGATGACCATCTTGCTGGGGTCGTTTGACCCCCCAGTACTCTTTCCTGCCATGGCAGTATAATTCTGCCAGCAGTCTAAAATGGTCATTTGTGATTTGCATCTTGAAGTTTTAAGCACTCTTTAGGCTAAATACAGGCATTCAAGAAGCCTGAGGTGGAAGCACTTCAAGTTTTGTTGAGCTTTACTTTGAGCTGTGGCGATGCATGGGGGTGCCTGTGCATACCCTGAAAGTGCTGGTGCACCCTCTGACGGGCCACACTCCACGCTTAGGCAACAGGCAGGGGGAACAGGTGGGAGTGCTGGTGCCCCCCTGTGGGTGCCAGCTGCGGGGTGGGAGGGCCAGATGAAGCACTGGCCACTTCTGGGAGTGCTGCAGCCACTTCCAGGAGCATTGCGGCCGCTTTCTGGTAGGCGCAATCAGTTCTAGGTGAACCAGTCGGTGAGATTGGCTGCAGAGGAACCCGCCCCAGTTGGTGACTGGGTGCTGCGGGTCTTGTGCCTCCCCTGACTAAGGTGGCATCAGTCGCCCATGACTTCGAGGGTACCTGTAGATATGTGCAGACACTGCTCCGACGAGCTGTAATTACAGCATCTCAGAGCAGGCTTAATTAGTCGAGTCTGCTGTAGCACGATAATTAACATGCTTCAGCAGCCTCTGTGTCTTGTGTGTTAGCATCTCCGTGCTTCGAAATGGCAGTGGGGGTGCTTTTAATAAAAGCTCATTGAACGAGCTTTAGCTAGTGCCCCTGCCACCATTTTGAAGCATGAGGATGCTGATACACAAGATGCTGTGGGCACTTTAATTAGAGCAGCTCTCGGAGCCACTATAATTAAAGTGCCCCTCCTCCTTCCCTCCAGAACGTGTCGAGATGCCTTTAGTACTCAAGACTAGGTCAGGAGCAAGTAGAATACACACTAACCCTTGGGGCAGTGTTGGGGGAAGGGGGGAGTCAGACTGATTGCGCAGGCTCTCGGTATGTCCCATGGGCTCCCTGGGCTGCCGAAGACTCCTGAGTGGAGCTGAATGGCCGAGCCATCCCCGATTGGCTGTCGGGAACATCACAGCTGCCCACCTGGATCTGATGTGGCAGTGGCTTTTCATGGCATGCAGCATCATGGCCACAAGCCATCAGCCTGTGTGGGTGGGATGCCTGGGTTTTGTGTGTGTATGCGTCCCAGACACTTGTTTATGTGGGTGAGTGTTCAGGAGACACCTGCTCTCTGTGTGAGTGTGTATGCACAGTGGACCTGTTTCTGGCTCCGTGGACCATAGGTTAGTGGTTCCTACATGCCAGATCTCCTGTTTTGGGCCCGCCTGATCCCCAGCATCTCCCAATCAATGTGTGGTGTGAAGTATTCCTCCACGGCTGCTATCCAGGCCCCACCTCACCCTCCACGTGGGACTTTCAGGCATGTCGTCCCAGGGAGGAGTCCCTAGAGCAGGGCTTTCCATGCTGGGGATTGAGGGGGTGGGGGGGAAAGGGGTGGTGGTGGCAGCTAGATAAATTATCTGGGCTGCAAAAATATAGTTGGATCAACTTCCTCCTACATTTAAAAAAAAATCTTCTGTTTTCCTTGGATGTCCAATATATATGAAAGAGAATGTCCTTGGGAGATGATCTGCGTGCTGTACCTCTCATGCCATATTAATTGGGGGTGGGATAGGAAGGAGGAGCTGGGAATAGAGCAGTGGTCCTGAAGACTACGGGACTGAGCATACAACTCGGATTTATATTTAGAACAGATCATTATGGAAATGGGATATAATGAATGAAACGGCTTTACTGCACGGTCTGTAAAGTATTACAGCAGCAAGAGGGCTTCTTTTTATTAGCTTAGAATAGGTAAATAAGTCAAAAGGTAGAATTTGGCACAAGAAACTGAAGTTCTATAGGATCCTAAGTTAGTTTTTGTAAGTGAGAGCACATGATGCCGCATATTAGATCGCTTAAAATGATTATTTTTTTTAAATAGCTTTTTCTTTTTTATATTAAGTTGAGTCATAATATATCTTTCTTTACCATCGCAGTCTGAAGCCATCTGTTGCCTGACTCTCTTTTGTCAGGTCAATTGTGAACCTTTTAGGCAATTATGCATATACAGTTCCAGTGTAATGCAAAGCAGTATTGTTGCTGCCTTTGCTGTTGAGCCATGAAATGGTAAATTGTCCACTTAGTCAGTAGTGTTCTGTTCACTAATTCAGATGTGCTTCTTCTAGTAGAGTTAATGAGGGGTTAGGGGAGAAGCCTCAATCACAGGAAAAAATGTTCAGTCATATACATCTCTTGTACTACATTTCACTGTGATGAAACATAGTACATACTCTTGTTATGCCATGTTGGTTACTCTTCCATTTGGGGGCATTTTGAGTAGAGATGATCATCTGTTGGAATAAGTCTAACACCTATGAGCAAAATTTGTGTTTTAAAGTCAATAGGACATGACAGTTTCATTCAGTGTAGCTGGCCATCATAGAAGATACTAGTTCCCTTTCTTTAAAATGGTCACAACCCGCAGTTCATGTAACCTAACTTCCATGAGGAGAGGTATTGGAGCAGGGAGGGATATGCATACCATTTGGATAAAAAGAAGATAAGAGCTGGTCCAAACGGTCACCTGCAATGTGGGTCAAGAAGACTCCTCTATGCATTGGCATTAGCCTTCCTCTCCTCTGCTCCTTTAAGTTTCAAAGGAGAGTGTTGTTATGTCCAAAATCATCTTGGAGTAGCAGGCCAAGATCCTCTTGTATCTGATTCAAACCAAGGTAAGGTAAAAGCACCTCCGAGAAGGCTCTTTTCCTCTATTAACATTCTCCTATTTGGATTTGTCAAGCAAATTCCATTGCTTAGTTTTGTGGTGTAATGATGCAATTTTGGATGCTGTTACCTTGTTTGAGGAATATGATCAAACTCAGCTAGTATGATAGCTTTTCATGTGATTAGACAGTGAAACAATAGTGAGTGTCATTCTTACTGATACTGTACGCTTCCCTGTGGGGAGACTCGGCACATTAAGCTGTGCTCTTTAACGTACCGTATTATATTGTCAACCCTTATCAGTCCAACACTAAATTCTTTTGTGAGACATTATTTTTGGTTTGTTCACTGCCCCTTTCAACTGATCTGACTCAACTCTTGAACTCTAGGTCCTTGTTTGTTGCTATCTGTCTTTTCAGGTCTTCCTTACCCCTTAAACAGTAGTGACTAATTGCTGCAAATGTCTATGTTGTGCTCCTTGGACAGTTGCTCTTCATTATAAATATCAGTGCCTCATTGAAGTTGGCAGCCTGTGACTGAGTGCACTTAATGAACAGTATGGCTTATTGCAGTCTAGGTGCTTTCTTCAAGAGGAGAATTGATGAAGACCTATGTCTGTTGCCTTTCTAATGTTCTCAGTTGATCTCTGAGGGGATATAAATTTATACCGTACAAACCCCCCCCCCCCCCCCCGCCCTTTTTAAAATTTATCCCTTCAAACCCCCCCCCCCCCTGAGCCTTTTACTGTTTAAGCAGATACTAGGAAATGTGTACGTGTATTCTTTGTTACAAAAAGTCTTAACATTAAATGCTAACAATCTTCTGAAAGCAAATTATTGAAAACACAGATGACACAAATTGTATGTTTGCAAAATCTTTTTTGATCACTTAATTCGCTATTGCAGATAGATACAGAGAAAGGGTGTGTTGGCTAATTTCAGATAATTTTTTTAATGAAGTTGTTGGGTGTATTGGCATTTAGTACACCCTAATCTTTTAAATACTTATGCAGTTACAGTTTTGTATGACTATGTGCACAAATTTCTCAAGGAGCCTACTCAAACAAGAGGAAGTACTTTTCACACAGCACATAGTTAACTTGTATAACTTGATGCCATAGGAGTAGTATAACCAGGTTCACGAAAGGACTAGGCAAATTCATAGAGGGCAGGCCCATTAATAGCAATTAAGTACAACAGTCAGGGGTGTATCCTTTGACCCCCTTAAATCAATTATGTTTTTTTTAACATCAATTATGTTTGATGCCAAGGGAAAATAATAGGAGATGGATTACGGTAACCCTGTCCATATATTCTCCCTCTCCCTGTCGGAGATGAGATGCTGGGCTAGGTGGACCATTGGTCTAATCCAGTATGACACTTCTTATATTCTTCTCAAATAAAGTTACTTTCATGCATAAATATGTAAAGGTTCAGGGCCTGAAATATCATTACTCCTGTCTATTATTTATATTGTCAGAGCACCTATTCTACTCAGAAAACTTGTGGCTTCATGCTAAGCCCTGTAGAGTTGAAGAGTAAGTAAAACCATCACTTTTCTAAGAAATTTTGGAATGTTATATTTTGGGGACTTTCTTCTTTTTCTATACCATTTTGTTTTGCTGCCAGATACCAACTCTAGGTTTCTATGGGGACAACAGTTTTATTTTAGCCCAGATAGTTGTGACTTAATTTTGGTGTGATGACCTGCTGTCTGGCTGAATGCCTGCCCATATATCTGGCTTGTTTTCAGTTCTGTGGTATTTGTACATGTTGGTATGGGGTAGACCAATTGCAAAGTGGATAAATTGCAAAACCAGCAGCCAAGTAGCAACCTCTGCTTGGAACCTAATGACTGAGCATGGAAACCACTACCAGTCCTTAAAGGTGGCCCTTATGTATCTTAGAATGGTTGTGTGAATACTGTGTGCACTGCTGTTGCCACCTCCCCTCCTCCCTGAACCTCTTCTATGGATATACAGAGTTGCCCATCCAGACCTATATAACCCCAAGCCTATATTGTTTCACCAACATTAATGGATTTTTATCCTCACAGTAGCTCTGTGACAGAGGAGAGATGGGGAACAAAGGCACAGGATAAGCTTATGTCTACATTGTGCAATGCAGTGAAATGTAGATAAACTCTGGTATCTATACACGTGCTCCGATGTGTTCTAATTAGAACGCTCTAGGATCACCACAGCATCATGTATATAAGCCCCCAGGGATTTAAAAGTGGCTGCTGGGGTGCTTTAGATAAAGCCTGTAGAATAAGCTTTAGTTAAAGCATCCTGTGGCCATTTTTAAATGCATGGGGGCCTAATATATGTAATGCTGTAGTGTTTTAATTAGAGTAGCTGTCCAGGAACTTCTATAATTAATTCCCCTCTATCAGGCGCCAGTCAGACAGCAGTTGGAATACTGCGTGCAATTTTGGGCGCCGCACTTCAAGAGAGATGTGGATAACCTGGAGAGGGTCCAGAGAAGGGCCACTCGTTTCTTAAAGGGCTGGCAGGCCAAGCCCTATGAGGAGAGACTAGGGCACCTGGACCTCTTCAGCCTCCACAAGAGAAGGTTGAGAGACGACCTTGTGGCTGCCTATAAGTTCATCACGGGGGCACAGAAGGGAATTGGTGAGGCTTTACTCACCAAGGCGCCCCTGGGGGTTACAAGAAATAATGGCCATAAGCTAGCAGAGAACAGATTTAGACTAGACATTGGGAAGAACTTTTTCACAGTTCGAGTGGCCAAGGTCTGGAACGGGCTCCCAAGGGAGGTGGTGCTCTCCCCTACCCTGGGGGTCTTCAAGAGGAGGTTAGATAGGCATCTAGCTGGGGTCATCTAGACCCAGCCCTCTTTCCTGCCTATGCAGGGGGTCAGACTCGATGATCTATTGAGGTCCCTTCCGACCCTAACATCTATGAATCTAATTAAAATGCCCCCTCCCTCTCACCCCTGAGCACATGTATAGGCACCCCCTAACTCTAAATAAGCTATCTTAGTTATTGAAAGCAGGATACATTGAGAAGCAGGATAAATTAGCCTTCATGGAGCTGCATCATAGGATAGATGTTTGGTCAGTCACTTGGCCAAGGTCACACTGAGAGTTTGTGGATCTGAGCCAGGAATATAACCCAGGTCTTCTGAGTCCTCTCCTAGCATAGATTTATAGATGTTAGGGTCTTGAAGGGACTTCACGTGATCATCAGGTCCAGTCCTCCTGTGGTTGGGCAGGAAAGACTGCTGAGGTCAGATGACCCCAGACGTTTTTTGAAGATTTCCAGAGTAGGTGTTTGCACCACCTCTGGGGGAAGTCTGTTCCAGACCCTGGGCATTCAAACAGTACAGAAGTTTTTCCTTGTGTCCAATCTAAAGCAATCCTCTAGCAATTTATGACCGTTATTCCTTGTCTTACCCTGGGGTGCCTTGATGAACAGATGCTCCCCCAGGCCCTGATGTGCACCCCTTATACACTTATAATACTTATAGCTTGTATAATAATACTTATAGTTTTATATACTTATAAGAATGTAGCATTTTACCTGCTATATTCTTCTTCTAATGGTGCTGTCCATATGGAACTTTTCATGAGTGCTAGCATTCTTTTTTATGCGAGTGAAATAAAACTATAAATTAATACAAGATAGGAACTCTGAAAGACATCTAACAGCTTGATATTTATTTTTAGTCCCTGAATGCAGCCTCAATAAGTGGACTGTGTGCAGAGGAGAGGGGTGGGGGGGAGGCGAGGAATGGGGAAGAACAGAATCTTGCTTCCAGTTTGTGGAATGGGAGCAAGGACACACTGGCTTTGTCTAGCCTCAGGGAGCAGCAGACTGGAGCCAGTGCACACCTTTTTATGGGCTTTGAAATTTGGGGATCCTTCATAGTTTCCATATTACCCCTCTCTTTATGCCCAAAGCATCGATGAATGCTGCTATATACCCACTCCAACATCTGCCCCATGTGGATCAATCCTATGTGGTTTTCCTCCATTTTGTTTCCCCCCTCCCAAGCTCAGCTGCAATGCAGCATTTCTTTTACCAATGGGTCTTAACACAGCTGAGGGCTGGGGGTGGTAGGAGATTTGTCCCTTGGGGCATCCTGTAGATATGCTTGAATTGGTTTGTGCCTGGTGTGATATTTATTTGTCTCATTCTGTGCATTTGTCAGGCCCAGATCTTTTGATTTGTCTGTGTGGCTGTAGAGTTCATTACTTGAACTCAGTCTCATTTTTCATGGCTTCTTCCGTGTAGCCCTGATGTGAATTGCTTGTTCAGAAAACCTCAGGACCAGCTCAAATCTTTCCTGATCTACCAGCTGCCTGCCAGTGGTTTGTTACGTCGATGGTTCAGGTCATTATTAGTTGCTAAATGGTGAACCTATCTAACGACTTGGTTCCACTTTTTACAAAACAAAAGCATTGAATGTGGAAGAGCAACATTGGAGGTGTGGGGGGGAGAAATTAGGTAAGTTAAGAAGCTGCAGAGAAAATGCCTAGGGAGAGATTTTCTTTTGAATTGGGATAATTCTGTTGGAATGGCTGCACTGTCACCTGAAGTTTGAAAAGAATTATTTGATTTTTATACATTAAATAAAAAAAGAGACAGAGGGATTGTGGATTGTTACATTGCTGTTCCCTACTAACACCTGAGCACTTTCAACACAAAATCAATAGGAAAGTCTTTAGTGGACTTCACATGGAATAGCTGGTAGCTTTGCTTCTGGATACAGATTCATGAGCATTTGGATCTGTTTCAAAAGGGAGGAGGGACTCCTTGCTTCAAACAGCCAAGAACTGTTAACATTTTACAGTTTGGTGCGCATAAGCTGAGAATGATACAAATGGTGAAAAACAGCTTCCAGCTTTAATTAGTGCTTCATTGAGGGGTAAAGTTAGAGCAGTTTTGCTACGTTTGTATTGCTGGCTGTCCATACTCTTTCTTGCCCATGTGACTTATGTGACAGGCATGCATTTATGAAGGGGTGTGTGAGTAGGAGGTGTTGTTTTTGCTATGAATGGAAAGGGCTTTTCAAAGAGGAAGGTTTTCAAACATGGCTAGGCTCTTGATTTGCTCAGTTGCCTATGGAAGATAGTGAAGGGAATCCAGCTGGGAAACAGAGCGTGATTCCTCTGGGTTTGTGATCTTCATTATCCCACAGGGTGTAGCTGTCTCAGCAGTTTGTAGGTTTAAAATAGTGAATTTTAGGGTGCCAGGCCCCTTCCTCACCCTGGGGCCAGGCATGCCCCCTTCTCCTGAAGGCCCAGGCTAAGCTCCTTTCCCCTACTTTTGGAGTTGGAGCCAACCTGCCCCTGCCCACCTCCATGCAGCCAGCTTGTGTTGGCTGTGGCACCCCAGGTGCTAAATCAGGCCTGCTGGCTGGATCTGGCCCGTGGTTGGACCCAGAACTTCCCATCCAGCCTACAGGGGAAAAATGTCAAGCATCACTGCATTAGACCAACCTTTTTGGATATTAGGCTAGCAAATGTTGTTACTTGGATGCTCTATATTGGTTGTTGAGAATATCAAGTGAACACAATAATGCTTTGTTCAGATATCTCTAAGTAGCCTTTCTTTGTAGAATTTACAATATTTACTTAAATATAAGATCACCCTGATTTATAAGACAATCCCCTAATAATTAGATTCTATATTTGGAAAATTTTAAATCTGTTACAATTTTCCAGGTATAGAATCTAATTTTTGGAGGTTTGCCTTGAATTTGTCCCCCTCAGTGCTACAGCAGGGAAAATAAATCTGGCGGGGGTGGGGGATCATGTGGCACTGTTGCCCTCTGCCCCCCAACTACTTCCTCTTGCAGTCCCATCCTGCCCCTCCCCTTACTGTCAGACCCTGCAGTCCCTAAACACATGGAAGTAAGGGATACATTTGAAAACACTGACTTTCAAATAAACATATAGGCAAATTACTATGGGTACTCATAGACTTAGTTCATCCAGAATTGATGCATTTTTACTTTCTTTCTTCTTTTTTTTCTGGAATTACTGCATGTTTTAGTACAGGTACTCCATAAACACACTTTTAAGCACCACTTTTATACTTGTATATAGTACAAATGATGCATGATATTAGTCTAAAGCCAAAACCTCATGATTTACCATATAGTTCATTGGGCTGGACCCCACCAGACTCAACAGTGCTTCAAGCCATGGCAGTCCCATAGCTCAGCACTGCTCGGTATGCGTATGTACTCCAGATACGCCCCCACAAAGGATCGATGTGCTGATAAGCCCCCTCATTCATGACTAGAATGGAGTGTTTTTTGTCACAAGTATTGCAATCCTCCAAAAATGTATACACAGATGAGGCATAGGGCAATCTGGTCTGGCTGTACCCCATGGAGGGGTAGATTGCCAGATGTGACTGGCTGAGAGAGGGGTTGGCAGAGGGATTCTGGGTAAATTGTTCGGGGCTCTCTTTGGTGATGTTTGCCAGACATTTGAGGGTGGGGAAGAAACAGGAATTATTGGAAATGGAAAAGAAAGGCACAGCTCAGCTGAGGGAGTAAAGAATTCAAAATCTATTCAATGTAGTGGCTCATCATAATTTGAAAGAGTCAGCACTGAGGGGACTGAGTGCAGTGGGCACTGCCATGTATGATATTCAGATGAACATGATTTTCAGCAGATCATTCAAACTCATTGCCTTTTTGTCCTTGGCTGGTAGAGTATGAACTCTGGAGAATGGAGTCTCCCAAAGGCCAGTGCTAGCACTGGTACTTTTTCAATGTATGTCTCGGACTTTCTGCATATAATATCTAACTGATACATGTACAGTGATATGTCTATTCCTTGGGCTACTATGATGGTGACATCGCTGACTATCTCTATAAGAGGTACTTAAAATTGAGCATCCATAAATCAGTATCATCGCTCTTCCACCTGAACAATTGTCAAGCCAAGAGCATGCTGAACATCAGTGTAGGTAGCTGTATCCTTCCCCATGAGCATACCCCAACCTACCTAGGAGTTGCGTTAGACTGTTCTCTCACCTATAAATATCACATTCAGAAGGTCAGCAGTAAAGTCTCTGCATGGGTAGCTGCCTTAAGATGTTTAGTCAGCTTGACATGGGATGCAAACTTCACAGTGCTCAGAACCACTGCACTTGCAATAGTAGATGCCCCAGCAGAATATTGTGCTTCTGTATGGTCTAGCAGTTGTCACACTAAAAAGCTCAACAATGCACTTAACAGTGCACTGAGACTCATAACATGCTGCACAACTTACACACAGATGTACTTCCTGTACTCGGGCATTATACCAAGTGATATAAAAAGACAGATTTTAACATCATTACTGGCAATGGAGGCAAGAGATGAGGAAAATCACATGCTCCATCATCTATTTAATGGAAGACCCAAAAAGATGGAGGCTTAAGAGAGACAAGTTGTAAACTGTTTATATATGAAGCCCACACGTGCCTAGAAGAGATTGGGGAGGCTAAATCAAGCCTGTGGGCAGCAACAGAGTGGGCTGACCACTAGGAAAGGTCAGGCCTATTCGTACAGTGTTTTATACCAACACCAAATGAGTCCCCCATTGGGCACAACTTTGACAGAG
Source organism: Alligator sinensis (assembly GCF_000455745.1). Taxonomy (NCBI): domain Eukaryota; kingdom Metazoa; phylum Chordata; order Crocodylia; family Alligatoridae; genus Alligator; species Alligator sinensis. The sequence continues at coordinate 1,417,168 of NW_005841985.1, forward strand.
AATCATGGGTCTAACTGGACAGACTGAGATCTGGATACAGATGCTTCAAAACAATACTTCACAAGATGAATGTCTTGGACAGTCCTTTGTATGGATGTGGTGTCCAACAAACATCATAGCACTTAATTGAAAGTTGCAATGGCCAAACAGGGCAGATGGAATACAAATACTGAGCCATAATACCAGACAGTGGCTCATAGATTTGGAAGTTGATACCTGATGCCATATGAAAGAGAGAGATTAGTTGCACTAGCCTATCTTTGTGGTAGCTTCTCATGAGTATGTTTGCCCACTATGAGCCTTGTTTTATAGTAGTTGCCAGTGTTGACTGCATTGAATCAACTTCATAGTTGGTTTCCATTACTGAGCACATGCTGCTTTTGGAAGCAGTTTAATCATAGTGTATTTAATGAGCTATCCTTGTATGTGAATGTAAGATGAGGAGATCTCATCTTATATTCAAGTAAATATACCACTTCAGAGAGAAATCAGGGTGCTAATTTAATAACTTGGGGCAGACTGTGAGGGCTGGGATCATAATTAAAATAAAAATTGGGATTAATAATTACTGCACCAAAAGTCCAGCTAGTTGACCATTATAAAAGTTTAGTTATTATTTATGATTGTTTCTGAAAATATTCCAACATGATCACATCACAAATGAAAGTACTTGCCATTTTTTGATGCCTTAAAAATATCTTTGTCCTTTCTTTCTTTCATTTTTTCCCCCCCACAGATTCTACTGTAATTCTGTTTCTTACCCCTGGGCAGGCTAATGATCTCCAGAAGCATCCATCATGAAGACTTGGGCTTTATTGCATGACAGTACCATGATGTGATTGATGGCCCTTCTTTCATCTGAGGCTTCTCAACATGATTCATAAAGTCAGAAGAATTTGAAAAGATCATGAGTTTTCAAGGGAAGAGAAATGTTCAAAGAGGGGAAAATGATTTGCCTTATCTAACTGGGAAAAGAATTACAGGTGGGGATGTTTATCTCTGTTCCCAGTACAACCTCGGTAAAAAGGTTTCTGCTGCAAATAAGTCTCTTCTGTTTACTTGTTCAGCTTGGTAGCAGTAGTGTAACTTGGGGGGGCAGGGGGATGGCAAGAGGGGCACCAGCCCCAGGCACCAACTTAGGAGGGGTGCCAGAATTGTCCCCCACTCCTGTGGAATCTGTGCCCTGGCAGCAAGAGCTGCACTGGTGCATGGACATCCTGCTCCTGATTGTTTTAAGAGCAAGAACCAGGGTAGGCAAAACATGCAGCTGCCCCCACCCACCTCTTCTCAGAACCTGTGCCCCTCCAGGGTGCAAACGCTGTGCGTTACATCTCTGGTAGTTTTGGATAGAAGAATGATCTGTTCTATGTGTAGGTCTACATTGCAATATAAACTCATGCCTATGCAAGTTTAAACAAGGCAAGCCTGACTCTGCTATCTAAAATGGGTATATAATCCACGCTGTTTCTCTTGGTGCATGTCTGGTTCTAGGGTTTACATGGTGTATCTTAGGTTTCCTACCACTATACAAAATGAAACCTTCCTAGGGATTGACTTGCAGTATATGGGGAACTGTACTTCACAGCTTGAAGGAAGCAAGTGAATTTAGCACAATGCTATATGTACTTGAAGTTCTTCCTACTCTACATGCTCCTAACTGAAACCCATTCATACTGGTTGGCCAAGCTATGCATCTTTTAGAAGAGCTGCCATTTACTGAGGGACAGCTAGTTATGCTGTTAGGGAGATGCACCAAGAGATGGCATGATTGCCCTTGAAATCTTTCTGTATCATAAATCTTCAGTTCTCTGTGGACAAGGCAATCCCATTCTTGGCAGATTGAGTAGACATGATGGGGGCTGGTATTGCTGTACAATCCCTATGTGTACAGTAATACGTGTGGTAGTGCATGGAGCAGCAAAACTAGCTCTCACATTTTTGTAGAACTGAGATAGCTGTCCCTTCATGGGGAAGCATAGTACTTAATGAGGGAGTTCATACCAGTACCGAAGTTAGTTGCTATCACTCCAGAAACTGGTGCCCCAGGTAGCTATAGGTCTGTGGCTCATTTTTGTGTTGGCAAACTAACTGAGATATTTGTGGTAGAACTTTGTGTCAGGTTCCTTAGTTATTTGTCCACAGGCCGTGGACATAAGAAACACGCATGAAATAATAGCTGGACTTTATAGAACAGTGTTTCCCAAGTTACAATTAGATTAGTGATAGAACACAAGTGCCTATAATTTTGTCTTTTTGTAAGCAGTGATATATAGAAAGGGTGCATGATGTGAGAACACAGCAGATTTGGCATTTGCATGGTTGGATAAACCAGGGCCTTCTTCCTAATGACATGGTTATCAATCTATATTCCACGAAATCACATCCTGACCACAGGAAAAGAATGGGGAAAGGAAATTCAGTTGTGTAGCAGTGGCAGGACAGTGATACTCATTTAGCAGGCTGATGGCAAGATTGCACTCTCCTTGGCTGCCAGTGTCATACCATGTCTGAAGTATTGTTACTGGGGGTGGGTGAGTGGAGCATCATCCTGGGAGCTGATTTAGGTGGGGTGCTAGAATGGCACTGTGCTGCAGCAGCAGCGTCTGAGATACAGGGAGATATATGGTGCTCAGGCTCCACGGTCCTAGGATGTCAGAATTCCTAGTCACATCTCTGCATGTCTGTATGACTATGCCTGCAGAGGATATTTTTGCAAGAAATAGATTTAGGATGCTGAGCTGGTTCATGCAATCAGACAATGCAATTAACAGTGAGGCAGGTCCTACAGGTTCAAGTGAGGCAGGAGACATAACCAGGGGCAGGTTCAGGGGTAGGGGCATGAGGTGCAACAGTGTAGTTTCACCCTCCTTTGATTCCTGTTCCACCCAAAGTTTAAAACCCAGCTGCCTGGCAGCGGCAGCAGCATTTCTATTCAGGCAGAAGAGAGCATGTCGGTTGATTTCATGGCTCATTGTAGTCTACCTGATCCTTTCCAAATGCTTCAATTAACAGGTATTAATATCTGTCTCTCATTTTTAAGGGTTGTGATATTTGACTAATCAAGTTAGACTTTCTTCTGCAATTCTGCTGTCTGTTAGCTGTTCCTGGTAATGTAGCTCCTACTTCACAGCCTTGCAGACTTTAATGAACTCTAGCAAGAAACATTAACTTAGATGTGACAATGTTAACTCAGGGGTGTAAATAACTTTCAGGGAAGCACTTTATGCATTGTCAAGACACTCAAGAAGGCTAGATTTTTGTCTTGTGAATCTGCAAAACAGATATACATGTGCTTCCTATGACTACAGGAAAATGAAACAACATCTTTTGAGTATTTTGGCCTAGTTTGTTGTGGTTTTATATATAATATATCATATAGCTAATTGATACACATCCCAATAAAGTTGTATTTGTTTATACTTCGATCTTAAACTGAATAATGTAGCCCTAGGCCTCTAGCTTTTTAGTAAATCTTCTTGTTTCCTTTCAACTAGAGAAACATATACATTGTGTTTATGTGATGATGTACCATACCACCTGCACCCCACTTTTCAAAATCCTAGATCTGCATGTGAACATAAGTTGCCATATGTAACCTTATTCTAGTAATACAGAGTGGTGTTCATGATTAATTAACTGGGAAGGAACAGACTCAGGTATGCATAATTGAAATCAGTGGTAACCTGCTATATAAGTTTGGTTTGTTTGTTTGTTTTTTTAAAGATTATTTAGTTTTGTATATTAATGGCGGGGAGGGGACGCATGCTATACACAATTAGGAATGGACTCTGTTCTAGTTATTGGACGTCTAAGTGTACTTGGGTGCCTAAATATGATTCCACTCCATCTTGTTCAAGTCTGTGAAAACCCAGGAACGCATCCACTTTTGTAACAGAGCATCATCAAATCCTTAAGACCAAGACTCAGAAAAGCAGTAAAGAGGAGGAGGCCCCACCTACCTTTTTGTATTAACATTTTTTCAGGAACTTGAGCAGGAATTGAATGTAATCACACCTAGGGTATGTCCAGATGTTCACTGCACCCAATCTATGATCATGCAGCTTAAAGCAAGCCACTTACTTTAAGCTGCTTGATTGTAGGTTGGGAGTGGCTTGTGCCCAGGTTTGCCAGTGTTGGGAGCAATGCTGGGAACCTGCTGTAACTTGTGGTGGGAGGATGAGCTAGCAGATCCTTGGGGGGTTGACAGGATTGGAGGGGGCTTCCAGGTGTGTAGAGGGGGGCTGTCTATCTGTGGGTCGGGGAGCTGGGGAGGTAAAAATAGCTTGGTCAGAGACAGGGGGGAGTGCTCTGAACTTGTTGATCGTTCACTAGATCCGTTGACCTGTTCCTGATCTAACTTAGTTCACCACCTCAAGTTAACTAAATTTTAGATCAGGCCAGCCATTTTTTTTTTTTAATTTAATTTAATTTTTTACCTGACTTCACCTCCACTAACATCTACACAGTTTGGCACTTAGGTTACTAACCCCCTAATTAGGTTGATTAAATGTAACATTTACATTTACCCTCAGGCACCTAAATCCACTTACATGCCTCCTAAATGGAATAGAATCTGGGAAATCTTGGGAAATAAATTGTTATGAATATTTTTCTGTATTGGCTGAAAGTTGTTAGACATCTACTGTTTTTCCCTGTTGTCATTTTTTGTCTAGAGCGCTCTGTCTTGTGGCTTGGATCACGTGGTTCTGTGTAATGGTGGTTTCAGAGTGATTTGTGCTTTTTGATACTTTAAAACCTTTCTGCATAGATGGGGATATTTTTCCTTCCTAGTACCTTGACAGCAACCAACACTATAGAGAAAAATAAAAGTTTGTTTAATGTCACAAGTATGTCAAGGAGGGGAGAGCTTAATAAGCAGTTGGTCTGTCTGTAATCAGTCTCAAAGTGTGTTTTAAGTTTTTGTTTTTTTAAGATATAATACAATGTGAAAATGTGTGGCAGTACAAAAACAAGCCAGATAAACAAAGATACAAGAGGGAAAATGATATTTGAGTAAAATCTCCAAGCAGTCTCCATAGTACTTTCCTACTGTGGTCTTCTTGTCTTGTTTCTCCCTGGCACCACATCTAGGATACTTTTATGGGGCTGCGCAGGGACTGAGTGCACAGACAGTTGTTCCTAGAATTGTCCAGTAAGTAAGTATGTGTGTCTTTCTGGCTTCCTGGCCATCTTGGAAGTCATAGCTAGGGAAAGGTTCAAGTGGAGGCAAAAAGAGAGAAAGGGGCTCATAGGGAGGGAAACAAATATGTGAAATTATCATGCCTTCTGCTTTTAATGAAAGAGGAGTGCTCTAGGGAATACTGTATCTTTTTAATAGGAACTATGTTAACCACCAGTTGGGAAATCCCTCGTTCTTTTATATTGTAGAATCCCATATAGCAATCACAATGATGAGCAGCACTTCCCAGGCTGAGGCTCTCTTTCCTGCCCCTAATACTTCTGCCTGGCCAGGGCTGACCTCAGTTTCATCCCTAAACAGGTCCTCTCAGGATATCTGGTGCTCAGTGGGTTGTTCCTAGGTAATAGTGGTTTGATCTGGATTGATTGTAATGCATATGTGCGCTCCCTTAAGAACATTCTCTCTCTTTCTGTTCCTGGTAGGAGGATGGGGGTCATGGTAGGCTGTCAGCTCTGTATTGGTAAGGCCTCTGTTCAGCTGTGTGTTCCAAGGCCACATAAAGGGGCATTGCCAAACCTTTGATTAGCACCATCAGTAATATGGGTTTGACTTTTCTCTCCATGTTGCTGTACTGCATGTCTCTGCATATCTATAGCTAGCTAGCTATCTGGTTTGGAAATGTAAAGAACAAATATGTTGTTGTTATGTTAAGTATAGAAGGTGGGAGTGAGTGTGAAAGGAAATACTTTAAAGTATAATTTTCCTCCATAAGAAATCAATTAATCATATTTTAGAAGAGTAAAACAAGCCCAGTGTCCAGTGTTCTTGGATTCCAAATGGCTAATTCTTTGGTTCTGGAAGTAGGCTTTCACTTTGATTTAGGAGTTGATTAATCATGTTTTTGCTAGTCAGTGGATTTTTTTTTTAAATGTCTTCTCCTACACAGCTATTTCTGGATGTAAATGGAAGCCATCAGTCTTTTTCTAGTTACCCCAGGAAAAATCCTTTCACAATGAAAATTGCTTTAAGTTAATCTCTTTAGCATTTTGGCTGAAACACTGGTGTCTTTCTCTTGGATATATGATCCGTGGTGTTTGTAGCATGCAAAAGCAATTGGCCCCAAGTTCTAACCATAGTCTGGTAAAATAGAATAAAGAGGAGAAAAAAAACAGACCTGGAAAAACCTCAGAATATGAATTATGGCTAACGATAAATGGCTTTCAATTGTACAACCATATTAATAACAATTTTCACTTAACTATATAACGCCTTCCATCTGAGTAAATTGATGGTCTTTAACAAATATTAATTAATCCTTATAACCCCTGTGTCAGGTGGGTAAGGAAACTTCCATGTTACTCATTTCACAGATGCAGAAGATGAAACAGAAATGTTGTGGCTGTCCCAAGCTGTCTTAGTGAGGTTAGTGGCAGAACTGGAAATGCACCCCAGGAATCTCACAGAGCAGAGGCCCGGGAGATAATCTGCTCTATGCTGCCCCCACATTAAAAATTATGTACTAATCTGGATTAGCATGTCTGCTTTGGATCCCCTCCCATTTTCTCTTCACTCTGTGGATACGTCTACTTTGTACAATGTGGTACATTGTTGAGATACCCCAAGTGTGTATAACAAATGTGTGCCAGACTTTAAGTTTCAAGTCTCTAACCCTTCTTCTGTATGCTCTCTAACCCTTGCCTCACTCTCTCGACTTCTGTTCTCAACTTGATGTTTGTTTTGGTTTTTTACCACTCTTTC
>NW_005841985.1:1424096-1439425 GCF_000455745.1 Alligator sinensis
TCTTCTTTGATCTGTGTCCTCCTTCTCTTCACTTCTTTCTCTGTGTGAGACTTTTTTGTCTGGTCAACCTTGTCTCTTCTTTCTCAGAAGGGGGAGCACAAGGAGAGAACACCCTCCCAATAAACCCATGCTGTCCCTCATATGAGCCTGATGGCATCTGGTTAAAGAAGCTTCTCTGAGAAATAGTCAGGGAGGTTAGCTGTATACGTTCACAGCTTGGGAAGGAAGTCTTGGTCATTGTGGGGAAGAAGGCCAAACTGGGTACATACATTTAGATTTTCAGTGGAAACAGACCACCTAACTAAACCTTTGAGAATCTCCCTGTCCCCATATTTTAAAAATCCTAAAGCATAATTGGAAAAAGGCTGCAAGAAATGTTCCAAGGTTTTGCAAGATTTCATTTTATGAGAGATGAGCCTTAGCTTGGAAAGAAAAAGAATAGGAGGGACTTCAAATGTGGAACATTTTGAAGACATGGTAATTCCTCTTAATTCCTTCCTTTTACTCTTTATCATAATTGGAGAACAAGGGAGGGCTATATGAAGTTAAAGGAAAAAATGAAAGAATATTACTAGACGTTCTACTTTGCTTCTGGCCACTCTGTGATGAGAGGTCTAATCATTCCAGCTGAAAAGGGGAGAAGGATCGAAATTGCATTTGCTACCCCTTTTCTTTTCTGAGATCAGATTTAAAAAATGAATTTAGTACTTGCAAGAACTGTATTGCTTTACAATTGTTCTTCTGATGAAACAATGAAAAATGAGGTCTTTGAAAAGGAAAGGAGTTGCAATAAAATATGAAATCTTTCATTTCTAGGTTTTTAAATGGAATTCAGCCTAAGCCAGTAACTTAGTTTAAGGTTTTAGCATATCCCTGCAAGAATGCTCTTGAGCATGCTGCACCTGCACACTTTCTTGCTTGCATATTTTAAGCCCAAACACATGCTGGAAAAGTAGCTTCAGGTCCTTCCCCCCCACAGTTAGGGTTTCCAGTGTGCTTAAGATTGGTCACTGGTGGTTCTACTGGAACACTCTAGATTTGAAGCGTATGAGCATGGAATGGGTGGATAGGGAGTACTCGAGTATTCCTGCCAGGGCATGCCAAGGGCATGGGGTAAATGCACTGAGTGTTAAGTAACCTTTGTGAAATGTGCGGGGTTTTGGTCTCAATCTAGTGTCCTTGTCAGTGGCACCATCTGAAAAAAATTCTATCATAATTGGTACTAATTAGCATTGATATCAGATGTCTCGTTGGACATCCAGATGGTTATGGACTGAGAATAGGATATTTACCCCTATTTTTTACATCAGCAAGTACCACACACTCACCACATTACAAAGGATTGGATCTATCAGTTTTTACTTTGGCAAAATTGTCAGTGATTTTAGTTATAATGCTGATTTTACAGAAGGACCGACTGCAGGATTTGGTCAAAAATGTACTGCTAGAATACCTCGATTCCTTTGCCTTAATTTAACTTTGAATTTCTTGGCCGTGCTCAGATGAAATGAGAGGCATATGCGCATGAAACTTTAAAGCGGGCTAAATGCTTTTGCACCACTTTAATGGTGTTGGTGTTTGCACGCCTCGGCAGCATATTGTGCATTAATTCCAGGTGCTGTAGGAAATTCAGCGGGGTAATATGCCTTAAATGACTTGGGGTGCAGCAAACTAAAACTCCTTCGAGGAGTTTTAGTTTGCTGCCCCTACAGCCGCGGAGCGAAGCACCGGGCTCTGTGCAGCTCCACCACTCTGCAGGAAGTCTGGGCAGCCTGGGAAAGTAGCTCCACTCAAAAGTGCGAGCCTGATCGCTCTCTTTTTTCCCCTCCTGCCCCAGAGCCTCCCTGCCTGAGCTGCACGGGGGCCCGGTACTTCCCTCTGCGGCTGCTGTGCCCCCTGGGACCACCTGAGCTGGGGGCTTGTGGGTGGATGCCCCCTTGGGTGGGGGGGGGTGCTGCTGCCACAGAGGGAAGTACCAGCCCCGCCCTGCAGCCCAGGGACTGCTCTGCTTGCCAGCAGCTCACCCTCCCCTACCCACTGCTGGAGAGGCAGGTAAGTGCAGGGTGTGTGCACAACCTGGGGGTTTAATCAGCCCTATATTGAAGTGTTGGGTTTTAAAACCCTTTAATTTAGGGCCCCCGTTTTGTATACATACGCCCCTTGATTCTAGTTTTGAATTACACATTTAAAATAAAAGTTTGTTGCTTTTGGTAATAACTTATAGACATTAGAGGAATTAAATGCATTTAGCAGAAGAGATGACTTGGAGTGTATCTTCTTTGCTTTCATTGATCATTTTGTTTGTGGTTTGATTATTATGCCACCTCTTATCAAACCCTCCTGCATCTTGGAGGGAGCATTTGGGTCCACTTCCCAAAACCTAACATCCTAGTAGAAATAGGTTTCAATTTCATCGTACAAAGCTTTGAATAAACTTAAAAAAATTTTTTTTTTAAATTGTGCATCTTAATTTCTAGAATATATTACATTTTGTTGAAGTCTCGCAACCAGTTACCAAGAACCTGCTGCTAGTTGCAGTCAGTGATTTTTTTTTTTCTAATTTCCTCTTACTATCCTCTAGATAAATACCCGAAGAGTATTTTTTAAAAAAGAACTGCCTGCTTCTTACAAGGTTAAATCGGTCAAATGTAGAAGGACACTGTCAAACCCATGCTTGGTCAGTTCTCTTGTATAGAAATTGTTTATTTTCCTTTATCAGTATGTTATGCTCCATCCATAGACAGGTTCTCCCTTTTATGAAACACAATGGGAGTTATACCCACCTTATATCCACTAGCGAGCTTAAACCCAGACTTGGCACACAACTTGTTGCTATCTTTGGGATACTTGATGTTTATGCCACCTTCTGTAGAAGCCACAGACTCTCTATAAAGCATATGATGACATCTCCCTGAGAACTTGTCCTGTCCCATGTGACTCCTACCAGCAGCTATTGCATGGGTTTTTGCAATTCATTAGGGGATTGGAAAATCTGGTTCTTCATTGTAATTAACTTGTATGAGGGTGGTAAACAAAGTTAATGCAGTGTATGATATCAGAATTAGCAGTTTCCCAGAGTGTAGTGGGGTTTTTTGATATCTTTCATGTAAACTTTCTTATGGATTGTTTTAAAACTGTCATTGAGGCATCTGAGAAATCAGCAGAGTGAGATGTAAATTAAGAAGTTGGTACCAAAATCAACACGGCAATGTACTTGGTGCTTCTAACTTACAGTGCTTCAGTTCTATCTGGGACACATGACAATGTTGTCTCAGGACTGCAGATAGATTTGTTGCTTCAGGGTAAGTATACATTGCTTCTTGGCAGGATAATTTAGCCCTTGCTAAGCTCTGCTTTTGTTCTGACTAAATTTCTGCTGGGATCCAGGCTAGCTCTGACTGCAGTGTAGTACCCTGCAGGTACTCATAGGGTACTAATGTAGTGTCATCCTTAATGTCATCTTCTTGTATGTATAGATAATCTGCAGGGTTTTAGAGGTTTACTAATTACCTGGAAGGATTATGAAACTTGCTACAAATGACTGAATTTTATTAAGTAAAGCAAATGGATATTTTGGAACAGTTGAGGATAATATATCACAGTGTCATTTTACTCCCTTATGTTGATAATTTTTACTTAGAATTATTCTGAGTAACACTTTTATACTAGTCGGTGGACACCCCTACATGCGTCATTTAATGCATAACAATAAACTGCTGAGCTTATTGCTTTGCAGTTTATTGCTCTTGGGGAAATTCCCAAGCGCAGTTTTTACACATGTGCCAGGATCGCAGCACACTGAGCTGGCTCACAGCAGCTCCAGCTGGCTGGTGCCTGCCCGGTCAGGACTGCTCCAGCCAGGCTCAGTATGCTGCAGGGCGGTTGACTGGGGCACGAGAATGTTTCAGCATGGGACTAGCCACATGCATGGCAAGAGTGATTGTGGGATCTAGCATCAGATTCCATCACGCCTTCTTGCTGGTACAGGGGGAGCCCAGGATCATGATCCCGGGCTCTCCCTGGACCAGCAAGTGGCAAGCTCCTGTAACCTGTCAGTTGATCTGGGCTCCTGGCTGCAGGAACATGTGATGCATCTTGGAGCCTGGGTCATTTGACAGGGCTCCCAGCCACAGGAGTGAGTGATACAGCTCTGCAGCTGGGAGCATTGATCAGCTAATGGGACTTCCAGCCAAATCCTGTGGTTGGGAGCCCCAGCCTGGCAATGTGTCCAGTTAATGATGTGGTAGGAACTGGCCATAAAATTATTACACATTTTTTGTAATAATGTGTGGCTGGGTAACAAAAGTTGTTATTAACTGGTTAATCTAATCACATCTTAAGTGTAATGTATGCCAGAGCCTAAACTTCATCACACCTTATTAACGATAAAAAGGAGAGCAAATGCTTGAGAGGTCTTTCAGATGGTTATAAGTTATAACAATAGAAAGTTTTTAGACAGTTATCAGACAGAATTATAAGTAAACTCTTGGACTACATAATTGATTAATGATTATTAAAACTCTCTTAAATGAAACTTTATTTAAAGTGACCATAACTGTAATGACGTTCTGCCACTCTGTCCTTGGTTTCAGTCATTTATCCCAGAAAGTACTGTCCTGACCTAAGCATACTGAAATAAAATGTTGTGATTGCTTGTCTAGACATATTCCCCATACAGTCTATTTTTGATACAGGTACTTGTAACAGGGAAATCACTACAGCTAAATGCATGTCTTCGGAACAGAGTGCTGAATTGAAACATCTCAGACTCGCACCATACAGTTTTGCTATAGATTCAGATGTTTTCTTCCACTGAAAGCATTTAATTGGGTCTGGGCACACTACAGTGCATGGTCCTCCCACCTATAGCATTGTTACTACAGTGCAGAGGGGGGAAGGCAAGATTTCCTTATGTTCGTTCTTCTTGTGATAAGATTGAGCAGTTGCGGTGCAGTGGAGTTGAATAGGAAAGGTGTTGGAAAAAACCATGGAGATAGGGTTTTCTGTTGCTTAAGCTGAAGGAAAGCACATCAGTGGCTGTATGTCATTTTTGCTGTTTGTTTTATCTCTCAGTGGGAAGTGTATGGCGTGTGCTAAGCAGAGGAAGCATAGTGTCTTTTATTATCCTTTTATTTCTGCTTCCAGATTATTGGTTTCTGCATTTTTGCCTTCCTTTTGAGGAGACTGAGCTATAGCTTGTCTATACCTGTCTGCTAGACTTCCCTCTACAATAGAAGATACTCCCTGTTCTGGAAATTCGCCTCTTAAGAGCATACTATCAATGTAGCATCCAGTGCTCTGCGGCATGTACTGTATTTAGCCCTCTGAGTTGCTGATGCCAAGAGCTGGACTTTTTCCTCTTCTATGTAATTATGGCAAGGTCACTAAACAATACAGCATACATTGAGTTCTATGATGATCAGTATTGTACGTAGGTCAAAGCTTGTGATTTTATAATTTCTTCTATAAAGGTCATTCATACTTGACCAACCTGATTTGTTTTGACCCATAAAACCCTTACTAAAGTACAGAGTTTCAACCAACCAACCATCTATAAAAAAGCAATCTCCCTCTTTCAACCATCCCAAAGCAAAGGCTTTTGGTTTGACCTGGATCAATAATCAGGTTGTGCTTTTAGGGTAGCTGTCAGGCATTTATAGTTTCATAGTTTTAGGTTCGGAAGGGACCTAATAGATCTTCTAGCCCAACCCCCCGCCAGGGCGGGAGAACAACAAAAGAACCCTAAACAAAAAATGGGACTCAAATGAGTCCAGCCAGGTAGGTATCCAGCCTCTTCTTAAAGATCCCCAGGGTAGGGGCCAGCACCACCTCCCTTGGAAGTTGGTTCCAGCTCCTAGCCGCCCTAACTGTGAAGTAGTTTTTTCGGATGTCCAATCTGTACCTCCTCTCCATCAACTTGTGCCCATTACTCCTTGTTATGCCAGCGGGGGCTAGGGGAAACAGCGTCTCCCCCAAACCCTTCTGGTTCCCCCTAGTGAGTTTATAGACGGTCACCAGGTCCCCCCTCAGCCTTCTCTTGTGGAGGCTGAATAGGTTCAGGTCCCGCAGTCTCTCACTGTAGGGTCTGCCCTGTTGTCCCCGGATCATGCGGGTGGCCCTCCTCTGGACCCTCTCCATGTTGTCCACATCCCTCCTGAAATGGGGCGCACAGAACTGGACACAATACTCCAGCTGCGGCCTGACCAGCGTCGCATAGAGGGGGAGGATCACCTCCCTGGCTCTACTCGAGATGCACCTGTGGATGCACGACAAGGTCCGGTTAGCCCTGCCAACCATGACCAGACAGGCTCTAGATCAGGGGTGGGCAAAATGCGACGCAGGGGGCTGGATGTGGCCTGCCAGGCCATTCTGGCTCACGGGGCCCCTAAAAAAATTTAGAAAATTACTATTAATCTGCCCCTGGCTGCCTGTCATGTGGCCTTTGATGGGTTGCCAAAACTCGGTAAGCGGCCCTTCACCCAAAATAATTGCCCGCCCCTGCTCTAGACAGAGAAGCTGGAATGGGTCAGAGGTACTTACCATCATTTTCACTATTAGGCTTTTCTTTCTACCTGGAAATGTTTTAGTTACTTTGTGCTAAGAAGAGAGGAGAAACTGGGGCCAATGAAAAACTCATCTATGTTCCCTCCTGCACTAGCCACAGCATTTTGAAAGGATCTATGTCTGACTCTGTGGAGACTACAGAGAGCATGGTTTGAGCTAATTTAATGGGTCTGGGCTCTGTTAATCTCTGGGGAAGATGAGCAGAAAGGAAAAATCCTTGATTTGTTGTTTAAGGGCTAGAATCAAGCCCATGTCTTTCTAGAGAGTAACTAGGGGTGGGAGAGTGGGGAACCAGTCCTGGGTGCTAGTTTTTAGAGGCAGTGCCTATGCCGTGGCAGCAGTGGTCTGTGTTTGGAGAGCTCATACTACTGTTCAGTGGCTTGTGTAAGGTAGTAAGCGCTTTGCACTTTCCTTCTTTTGCCCAGGGCAGCAACGTTTCTGGTTTCCTCTGCTCTTCAGAGTGGCTCCTTGGACATTAGAAACCCCATATTTATTCTCTGGTCATCTTCAGGTTCCAGGGCTGGTTCTAAGAACCTTCCTTTCTCTTAACTGAAGGAATTCAGTAGGAATAGGGCAGAAAGTTTGATTTGTTTTTTTTTTCCCCAGCTGTGTTTCAGTATGATTTGGAGGAGCTTTTGGGTGAACCTGATGCTATGAGGATTCACACAAGCTAGTTCCATTCTTGAGTGGCTCCTTGCTTTGCTTAGGCTGAAAAGGGTGGCATGGCTTTCATCAGGTGCCTGTCGGTGGAAATCCTTCTGTCAGCCAGAGGCAAACAAAAAGCACTTCCGTAACTATTTATGTGTGTATCTGTTAAAGGTGGATTTGAATCAACAATCCAGAAGACACCTGAATCTGGGTTATGTGTGGATTTAGTTCTATATCAGATTCTGAGCTTTTTGGATAATCCCTGTTACTGCAATGGTCTCAATAAAATCTGACGCATGAATTCTGGGTTTTATAGGATCAATGCTCCGAAACTGTGGTGAAGTAGGTGTGATCGCTACATATTTAGCATGTTTGACACAAGCCGACAAAAGTAAGGAAATGGAAAGCCGCTCAGTATTATGCTCCCCTCTTCCATTCTTTTGGCAGGTACATGCTTTATCCGTACTGTTTGGCACAAATTACATATCATGACCTTCACACTGTTGCTCAGAGATAGCCTTAGGGAAAACGGCAACCTGGGCAAATACATATTTTGGTGTTCCCCCACAAGTCAGCACTGCTGCTGTAGGCAGAGGCAGATGGATGGGACATGGGGTGCAGTCTGGTGGGAAGGCAGAGTTGCATGGTGTGCCAGGTGGGCAGGCAGATACCATCGCTGCTGTGTGGAAGCAAGACAGATGAACTGGAGCAGGCACCACACCACCCACACATGCCTGGCCCAGCTCCTCCTGAGCAGCAGCTGGAGGTGCAGGGAGGGATGGGCTGGGCACTGCTCTTACTGCCTGGAGTGGGGATTGGCCAGGATGAGATGGGGGAGAGTGTTGCGCTCTGTGTGTGTGTGTGTGTGTGTGTGTGTGTGTGTGTGTTTCACACTCCCCTGATCATGGCTCCCTGTGCAGTCACCCATGTTGCCCACCTCTAAGGCCACCTCTGCTGCTGCTTCAGCATGCTCTTTGGCACATAACCATTTACCAAACTACCACAGTCCTGGACTAATCCTCGTGGCTATTTAGTATCCCAGTTCAGCACATGTAGGAGAAGGGACTTCAACTGAGTATTCAGGAATGCTGTCACCTCCAGGGTTAAGGTGCATGATCTGTGGTGTACATTAATTTTGGTACCATAATGGTTGCATCTTTGCCTTGTACGAGTGGTGTACCATCATACTGTAACTGCCACAATACCCCACAAACAACTTGATACTAAGTAGTAAAAAGTTTAGGCTATACCTGGCACAGCCTCGAAGCAAGGAACAAAATTGAGGCTCTATTGTACTCAGATCTGTGCAATACATACTTCATATTCCCTGCAGAATCTAAATAAAGTTGACAGAGGGTCAGGGAGTAGAAATGAGCACCCGGTGGTAAATGCAGCTTGCCCAAAATCATGTAACAGGTCAATGGCAGAGCCAAAAGTAGGGCTAGATCATGTCTTGCTCTGGATGGTGTTGCCTCAGGCAACACTCTTTTGCAACTGACTGTAATGGATGTCACAGCTGACCGAATTTGAATTAGGGTTCCCTTCTATGGCTTTATAAAGGCCCTCATTTGAGTAATGTACACTGAAATTAGAGGAAATGCACCTTCTGCACCTAATGGCAGGCCACTTAACTCTATCAGCAGTTGGAAATGACAGGGCTGAAACTTGATGTTGTTGTGCCATCAGTATTTTAGGATCTTTGCTTCAAGAACCCGTGTAATTACTTTGAGGTTTGAGAGTAAAAGACAAAATGTAGCATAAGTGACTTCACTCTGATGTATAGCACAAAAATTGTCACTCTGAGAAGGTGGGTGGTATGAAAAGGTGGGTTACTGAGAACTGAATAGTAAAGTATTGAATAGATGACAGGTTGAAATATATATCTTAATGAACGGTGAGGTAAAATACAATTTCAGCAGATGGTGAGGGAGACTAGAGATGTACACCCCTTTGTACAATTACCAAGAGGCCTAGGGAGAATATGAGAAGCATGTAATGTGCACCATGCTCCACACTCCTCCATTTTTATTAAGGCAGACATTTTGAGCTGTTTGGCTCACTGTTGAGGGAAGGAAGTTACTTTGGCAGGTTGGAGAAATGAAGCATGGACTGTCTTCTTTCCACCATACTGATGTGAATGTAGCTTAGGGTAGAGTGAACAGGGCTGAAGCTGGCCTCTTCATGTCTGTAAGCCAATAAAAGGCAGTCAGATATAACTACTCCTACAACTCCGGAGAAAAAGCTTTTTTTTCTGAAACTGGTTTTGTTGGCCATTTGCATGAGCTGACAAGCAGATTTTGGCACAGTAGTATTTAGACTCCTAGGGCACTTGTACACATGACAGGGGTTTAATCCCCAAGGTTTTATTCCATGTATTCTATGTCCCCTAAATTGAAATGGTGGGGCATAGAATAAAATCTTGAGGACTAAACCATTTTAATTTTTCCATCACATTATGCTGAGGGGCCCAATCCTTTTTTTTGAGCCAGAGCTACACTGTGGCCAGGGGGCAAGCTGCTGGTGTTAAGGTTTGGGGAACCGTGGGGGCCCTGGTCCTTCCCTCCACAGTAGCAGCATACCCTGGGACTGCCTGACAGGCTGCTACCAGGCTGGGTGCTGCCCCAGCTCAGAGGTGCCCAATCCAACTTCCCCATGAGCCCACCCGGGCTTTCCAGCACCTTGCATGCTGTTCCTGCCACCTTCTCCCATTGCCAGGGCACCCAGCCACCCTCCTGCCACCTCCCTATGGTGCCCTTGGTGCAAAGCAGCCCTTTCCTGGGTGGTCTCTTATGTCTAGCTAGCTGCAGCAAGCTACTAGAAGCACAAGTGGTGAGGGGCCTGCTTCTGCTTCTGGAGGAGCCTGCCTGTGCCCCCCACCCACAGCTGGGGGGCAAGCAGCTGGCAGGCCAAGCATCCCCTGAGCTGTAGGGGTCTCCAGTCTTTCCCTCCATGGTGGCAGTGCACCCCATGGCCACCTGGGTGGGCTGTTAGTGAGTTGAGTGCTGTACCAGCTCAGAAGCAGCACCTGGTCCAATCCAACTATTCCCTGAGCCTGCCTATGGAGCAGCACCCAGCAGGCTTCCAGTGGGTGGGTTTGGGGAACAGTTGGATCGGGGTGGGTGCTGCCTCTGAGCTGGGGTAGTACCTGGCCTGCTAGAAGCCTGCCCGGGCAGCCCCAGGAAGTACCACTGCCACATAGGGAAGGACTGGGGCCCCTGCAGTTCAGGGGCCACTCAACCTGCCAGCAGCTCTCCCCTGGCCATGGAGGCAGGGTGGACAGGCTCCGCAACAGGAAGCATTGGGCCCCTCATGACTTGTGCTTGAAAGCGGGGCCCCGTGGCTGGCAAGATGGCTGGGGTCGCCTGTGAACAAGCTGCCTTGCCCCTGGGACAATACGGGAAGGTGGCTGGAGGGCAGCTGGGTTTTCTGGCAGCCAGAGAAGGTGGTGGGGATGGTTCATAGGGTGCTGGAAGCCCAGGTGGGCTCAGGGAAGTGTTGGATTGGGCACCTCCAAGCTAGGGCAGCACCCGGCCAGCTAGCAGCCTGCCTGGGCTTCCAGCACCCCATACATCATCCCTGCTGCCTTCTTCCACTGCCAGAAAACCCAGCTGCCCTCCTGATACCTTCTCATGCTGCCCCAGAGGCAAGCCAGTCTGATTCTGGGCTGCCTCAGGTGTCCTGCCAGCCACAGAAGCCTGCTGAAGGCAGAAGCAGTGAGAGGCCTGATCTTTTTTTTTCCTTCTGTGGAGCTGCCTGCCTCTCTTGTGGCCAGAGGGTGAGCTGACAGCTCTACTGTTGCAGTTTGCAACATTGCAAAGAAAACTACATCCAGATATAGTTTAGTTTGCAATGATGCAAAGTAATTTAAACCTGCCAAAACTTTTGTACATGTATATTGTGAACACCATTAAGCTGCAAAGAGTGACATTTTCATCACATGTACATTTTAATGGTGTCACGTGTACAAGCACCCATGGATAAGTAGCTCACTGAGACTAGTGCGAGATCCAAATGCTGTGAACACATGTGAAAAACTGTGCTGCTTATTCAGATGCTGAACTTTAGGCACCAGAGTTCAAAATGTTTTGCCTGTTTCTAGGGCCATTCTATCACTGGAATAGGCTGGGAGAAGCTGAAGCACTCTTTCTGCCTCTCAGCTTAACTCTGCTCAAAAGTTGTGTTTTTTTTCCAGACTTTTCAGAGGTGGAGTGTTCAGACCAAACTGTCTGTCTCTTCCCTACTGCTCCTCTTCCTTTTCTTCTTCTCTACTGAAACACTGCATTGTAAAGCATCACTTGCCCTTGAAATACAGCCTCCTGTGAAAATGCAGCACCTACCTAGCTACAGTGCAGTTGGGCAGAGAAGGGGAATTAGTGATGCTGTTTTATTTAATTTATGCATGTAAGCCCCTGTTACTAAATGACCAGAGTCTATCCATCCAGGACACCTATTTGTCAAGATTTAAAAAACTACCATCTACTAGTATCTAAATATCCAGTGTATTTAGTGGATACTTTGAAAATAGTTGTACATAATACCCTGATAAACAGTATGTATTAGCCTGGCTACAGCACCAACTATGTAGCCTAGGTTACCTGAGCTGGCTCATTTAGAGTTAGCTCAGGGTATCTCTGTCTGGCCTTATATTGTATTGTGTTATACAAACATATCCTGAGATTACAGGGGAGACATTGCAGGCAAGTCAGGATGTGAATGCTTGAATTGGCATTTTGCCAGAACGGGATTACGTTCTTCCTTTTTGAATACCGCACTGTGACTGCATTGTCAAATGATTACAAGTGGCTGGTGCCCCTCTTAACTCATGAATTTGAAAATCCCATTTCCTACAGTAAAGTTTCCACTTATCACACATACCGCTGTGCTGATTTGGAGAGAAGAATGCAATTTACTAGATTCTTCCCCTACCCATTCCTTTACCAGATATTTTCCTTCTGGAATTTATTTTTTTTAACCTAATTTATAGAAAATCCACACCTGTTTAATTTAAGAGGTCTGAAATACACTGCTGCCTTGACCAAGTGTCACTCTGAAGGTAGGATCTTTCTTAGAACAATGATTTTTGAAGGGTGATGTAGAAGAAATCATCCTTGATTCCACAGTCTGTGGATGAAATTTGATGATCAAAATTGCTACTGATTACCGGGCACTTCAAGATGTAGTGCAAAGAAGGTGTGTATAAAATGGAAGTAGCACTGGAAGGAGGAGGGCAGGGGTGCTTAACACCAGATAGAAATTTCCTTTAGTCTTCCTGTCCATCTAATTCAGACCTGTCCAACTTGTCATTGTCACTGTCATTGTCATAAGTAGCTGGGGGTTGCAGCAGTGGGGGCTGCACAGGCCCAAGGGCTACATGCTGTATGCATGACTCCCTGGTGTACTGCATGCCCGTGCTCCCTTCACTCCATTGCATTCACAGCTCTGGGCTTATCTTTAATTCCCTGCACCATGCCACATTGCATTGTCCTATCCCCTGGAGTGGGCACAGAAAGCAGAAGCTGGAAGAGGAAGGGGGAGCCCAAGCACTGGCTGCTATTACAGCTGGGGGGCGGAGCAGGGGGAGGTGACTGGGCAGGAGCCTGGGATGCAATTTCACACTTTGGGGGTGGCATGCAGCCCGTGGGCCTTTAGCTGGACAGCTCTGATGAGCTTGGACGATAATAGGTTTTCAGTATACGGACATATTCTCATAGACAACTCGACTGAACTATTATGGTCATTTAGCTTGACCACCTGCAGTACGCAGTTCATAAAAATGTTATTGGATAATTCTGGAATCAAGCACACAACTCCTGGTTGGATTGGAGTGTATCATTGGTTTATATATATTTTGGTAAACCACTGCACTGTGTGGGAAGTGGCCACATAAAGGCTTTGTTGCAATGATGCTAGTGTCAGCTCATCTTGTTTGTTCCACTAAAGCTGCACATTGTGATGGTTGCAAAAGCACTTTGAAACACCTGCCGTTGAACTGCATTGTTAGCTGTGCACAGAGAGGAACCTGACTGGAAGAAAAGTGTATCCTGGGTACGTTTTTAGATTTCAGATTAAAAGTAAAGGAGGTTTCTCACTTAAAAAATGTTATCTTTTAATTTATTTTTCCCTCCTACCCATGAGGTGAGGTCAGCTCTTTACATTGACTGCATAATCTTGGAGTGAGCATTTCCAATTTCTTGTTTAAAGAAAAAAAAAAAAATTAGAGGAAGGGAGAGTAGAGGAGAGCCACATTCTTCTCCTGTACTGATATTTGGGGATAGTTAAGGGAGACTCCATTTTTAAACATATCAGTTGCCTAGATTCTACAGGGGTATCAAACTCATTTGGCCATGTGGGATAGATGAATAATGGTGGGGCTGGTCTGTGGGCCAGATGAAGGGAGCATGCCTTGTCCTGCAGGCTGGATCAGGCCCCTGGTCTCACCCAGGATACAGCTGATCTGAGACTGTGCCACATGCAACACCCATGAGGGGCTAGTCCAAGACTCATGCAACCAGTGGCTTCTGTCCCACAGTGTCTGGGGGTGTATGTGGTGGTTCTGCATGCACTATGTAGGGGAGCCTAAGGGCAAAAAAAGGCATATAGGCAATGGAAGCAGAGGGAAGCTACCAAGGAGGAGTATACCTACTTAGCCCGCACTTACAGGGAGGCAGTTAGAAAGGCAACTACAGAGCTGAGGCTGGCAACACAACTAAAGACAACAACAAGTCTTTTTTTAAGTATGTAGGGAGTAAAAGGAAGGTGCAGGGCAACATAGGACCCCTACTGAATAAGGAGGAGCAATTAGTCACAGAGAGGGGAGACAAGGCTGAGTTATTCAATCAATTTTTTTCCTCAGTGTTCCTGAACAGGGCTCAAGGTAAGTCTCCTAATGGGTTCTTAGATGGGCATCAGAGGGATGCCAGCCCACCAGCTGTTGACACTGACTTGGTGTAGGGTCACTTGGATGGACTGGATGTGTTCAAGTCAGCAGTCCCAGATGACCTGTATCCAAGGTTACTGAAGGAATTGGCTGGTGTCATAGCAGAACCACTGGCACGGCTGTTTGAGTGCTCGTGGCACTCAGGTCAGGTCCTGGAGAACTGGAAAAGGGCCAGTGTGGTCCCTATATTCAAGAAGGGGAGGAAGGAGGATCCGAGTAATTATAGGCCAGTCACTCTCACCTCCATCCTTGGAAAGGTCTTTGAAAAGATTATGAAAGATCATATTTGTGGTAGTCCAGTGGGAAAAATAATGCAGCAGAGAAACCAGCATAGATTTGTAGCAGGTTGGTCAGGCATGATCTATCTGGTTTCATTTTATGACAGGGTCACAAAATGCTTAGATGCAGGAGTAAAGGTACATGTCATTTTCTTGGACTTTAGCAAGGCCTTTGATATGGTATCTCATCCTATTCTCATAAATAAATTAAGAGGCTGTGACATAGATGTTTACACGGTCCAGTGGGTGGCAAATTGGCTTGCGGTCGCACTCAGAGAGTGGTAGTAGATGGGTCAGTATCGACCTGGAATGATGTGGGTAGTGGGGTCCTGCAGCGTTTGGTCCTTGGACCTGTACTTTTCAATATCTTCATTCGTGACTTGGCTGTGGATGTGAAGTGTACTCTGTCCAAGTTTGTGGATGATACTAAATTGTGGAGTGAAGTGCACACTCCAGAGGGTAGGGAATGATTGCAGGCAGACCCGGACAGGT
Organism: Alligator sinensis; assembly: GCF_000455745.1. NCBI lineage: Eukaryota > Metazoa > Chordata > Crocodylia > Alligatoridae > Alligator > Alligator sinensis. The sequence goes on from NW_005841985.1 coordinate 1,439,016, forward strand.
TAGACAAGTGGACAGTACATGTTAGGATGCAGTACAACAAAGACAAGTGCAGAGTGCTTCACCTAGGGCGCAAAAATATCCAACATGCCTATTGGCTGGGGAATGACCCTCTCAGCAGTACAGAAGCAGAAAGGGATCTTGGAGTCATAGTGGACTCCCAAGATGAACATGAGTCATCAGTGTGATGAAATCATCAGCAAAACTAGCTGCACGTTGTCATGCAGCAGCAGATGCATGACAAATAGATCCAAGGAGGTGATACTTCCCCTCTGTGGCATTGGTCAGACCAGAGTTGGAGTACTACATCCAGTTTTGGGTGTTGTACTTCAAGAAGGATGTTGATAGACTCGGGAGGGTCCAGAGGAGAGCCACTCATATGGTTAAGGGGCTAACGGGCAAGCCCTTTGAAG
>NW_005841985.1:1439727-1467952 GCF_000455745.1 Alligator sinensis
CTTTCCTGCCAAGGCAGGGTGTCTGACTCAATGATCTGTTGAAGTCCCTTCCGACCCTAGCATCTATGAATGTGTGTGTGGATCTTGGAACAGGTGCTATGTGCAGCCTGGACTGGCTGGGGCAAGTGCCGTGTGTGTCCTAGAATTGCTGGGGCAGGAACTGTTTGTGGTATGTGTCCTAGACTGGCTGGGATGGGCACCGTATGCAGCACGTGTCCCGGACCAGCTGGGGAAGGTGCTGTGTAGAGTATGTCCCAAACCCTATGTGTATGGCTAGTCCACTGCATACCACGTGTGGGCGTTAGTCAATTCCAGACCCAGGGTCAGCACTGGAGGCAGGAGGATCGGGCTCTGTGGGCTGAATCTGGTCCACAGGCAGTATCTTTGACACCCTTGGCTTAGATGAAGGGGACAACCCCAAACACCTTTTTCCATTTCCTTCTTGCATAGGTTTCTTCACACACACATTATTCTCCTTCTCCTTTTGTCAAAGTGTCCAGAGATTGATTCACTAAGTTCAGATGTGCTAAGAATGGTAGAGAAGACTACCATGTTAGTAACTCCAAGCAGCTATGGTGGGGAAATCTCTCTTTAATTAGCTTGTGAGTCAAGAGGAAGGTTGACATTAAGCTTACTCTTGTCATTTTTTTAAGTGCTGATATAAAAAAAAATTCCACTAGTTTGCCCATTCCAAATCGGGGATGGACTTTGCTGATAAAATAGTATTGGCCACAACTGCAGTCAAGACTCAACTTTTCCGGGGACAAATATTATTCAGCACTCCTTTTTTCCTTGTTCAAAAAAGTTTATGTAGAATAAATATGGAATTGCATGCTAGTGTTACAGCACAGTGTGAAATTATTTTCTTTTTACTGCACATCAGTGCCTGTCTAATGGGATTTTCCAGAATTTTTAAAAGCTGGATATAAATATTTTTTTTGGGATGCAAGCTGTGGGTATTGCAGAGTCCATAGATGGAAATTTGTTCCATTAAGCAGTTGGCAGTGTATAAAAGGAGAGGAAAAAATGTGGATGTAATGATATCTCTATGCAGCCATCATAAAGATGGAGACTAAAAGTATTATTGGTAATTTGCTACCAGACATGTGGTGTACAAATTGCCACCTTTGTTCATTCTTATAAATTTCAGTTTGTTGCCATTCTACTGCCACTGCAATTTGAGGCTACAGATGGAATATAAAGTTGCTTGCATCTATTAGTTTTCAGTACAAATACATCTGCATGGATGTATCTGCAGACGTTGCTGTGTAGAGTGGCCAACATTTGTTAAATATGTAGGGGAAAAAAAAGGAAACTTGTGCCAAACTTTTTGATATCTTTGATTCTTCTTTTATGTGGCTGACTCTAGGCAGATGATCAACTTTCCAGAGAGAATACCCTTCTATGGAGAACACGGAGCTACAGATTTTTATTTGATATACTGGGTGCGTCTACACATGCAGCAGACTGTGCAGTTGTTACTGCACAGTCATTTAGTTCTTGCTTAGTCCTGACACCACATGGCTATTTAGCAGCTACTGTGCAGTAACGTTGGCATCACAGTTCATGCCTGGCAATGCTACATTGGTGTAGCAATGAGCTATGGCAATATAGCTGCTTCTACAGATACATAACATCTCGTGTAGATGTGCCCACTGTGTTTTGTACTAGACTATCAAATGTCTGTTGAGTTATCAACCAGTTCTCTGTAAAATATACATGAAAATCTAAAGCAGCAAAAATCTAATTTATTTGGAAAGTTGAGGTGCTTCTAGGTCATTTTAGCTGCTATCAGAACTCAAGTTTTTAACCTTGAGAAAACAAAACAATGTGCTTTTATGCTTTTTATATTTGAACAAAGTGACAAGAGTTTCATTGTTGCAAGGGAAACAATATTATATTGAGTGGTTGCAATGATTGATAAATGTGGTCAGCAACATGATATAATAAAAGAATATTGCACTTGGGAACTGAGGCACAGCAGAGTTGTAATGAGATAGGCACACATACTGAAGTATCTACTTTGTTCTTTTAAAGCTTAACAATATTTAAAGATAGAAGGCCAAAGTGTGTGGTGGAGGTATGGAAGATGACTTAGCAATTTAAATAAGGTTAGAATAATGGACTTTTTTAAAGGAATGTCTTCTTTTGAGTTTATTCCCCATAAAGAAGTAGGGGTTAAGATGACATGATCTGTACTTTAACTACAGGAACCTTCTTTACTTTGACTTGTTCAACTACAGAATTAGTTTGGTATTATCAAGACTAGATGGTGTATTCATAAATACGTAAAGAATTGTTGGCTTTTAAAAAATTGTAATGCTCATGAAACCGTGGAAGTTGAAGCCAGTAAAGGGCAAGTACAATGTGACAAATAATAGTACTATCCTTCCCACCATGGTGCCTCCATCAGAGTAAGGAAAGAAAAAGGTTTAGGAGTGACAGAACTGTTCAGCCCTTATCCACTTTCCAGAACTGCTCAGCCCTTATCTTGGCACCTTTGTTGAGAGTTGTGACTGCCACCCTTGCCATCATGGTGCTTTTTTATGTTGTGGGTACCAATATGGCTGCCATAATCCTTCTACAGTGAAGACCTGGAGCGAAATCCTAGCCCCAGTGAAGTCTATGGACATTTGATCATCAGTTTTAGTGGAGGCTGGATTTTGCCTCTAGTGTCTAGCAGGGTAGTCTAGTAAAGGTGCAGAGCCACAAAATTCTCAGTAGCAATAACAAAAGAGAAACTGTTTGGGGCGTATTTGCAATGAGGAATTATCAGAATGGTTATCCTTGCTGTCATGATTTCTTCGGTTTTCATGTTAGCATCAGGGGGAAGTCCTAGGGTTTCAGCACACAACACATTTACACTGCTGTGCAATCCATTAGCACAGACCCTTGTCTCTCTCAGGAATCCCATTCCCTTCAGGATTATGCCTAGGATGGCCATAAATTAAAAGATATAGGGGGATAAAATGTAAGATATGGAGTAAACTGTAAGATCTTTGTGGGAGAGACCTGCTATCTGTTCAATAGAGTCCTTGCACATTTATGACACTATATAAACACTTATAAATTAAAACAGGGTTGAAAAATGGATGGGACTGGAAGGAAATAGCTTCTTTTATTTGTGTAGCCAACTTTTGCTCTCTGCAGCAAGCATATCTCACTGGGAAGGCATGGAAAAACATTACCAAAAATGGGAGGTTGTGAAATCCACATCCAGAGACTTATCCAGGTCTCTTGGTTACAAGGACACGTTTGACAGTTAAGCTTCTGACAGCAAAAGGGAAGGGATGGGTAAATATCAAACAAGTGTAGTATTGGAAGAAGGGTTGCCAACTCAAGAAAAAAAATATTACTGACAGACAATCTGCAAACTTTTTCTGACAACCAAACTTTTTTACTGATGTGTTTGTACTGACATATACTTTAGATAATGTAAATGTAGCCCTTTTGCCAGGCCCTGGATGGCAGTAACAAAACCAGGTTCAAATTGAGGGATTTAACACCCATTTTCTAAATCTTTCTCAAGCTCCCATGGAGAATGAAGTCTTACTTGGTTGCAGCAATGCTTTAACATTGTGCTGCCTGCCCCCACTTCAGGGGTCCCTACTCACCACTAGACCCTGGTACCCCTGACCACATCCTCACCATAATGACGCAACCCTAACCTATTCACCAACCTGACCCTTGCTGACCTCACTCCCCTGCAGTCCTGACACAGACCCCACACCTGCTGCTTCTGCTTTTCCAAGCCTCATAGCTCCTTCCTGGCCATAAAATCTGCTCCCTATCTCACCTGGTACCTTAGATGGCCTGGGTCTGCATGGTACTGCCTCCCTTCCATATGAGCAGCAGGTGCTGGCCAGGACTCAGTGACAGCATGTGGCTGGAGTGGGAGTTTGGGACCATGGAGGCTCCCATGGGCCACACAATCCTGATAGAGAACTCTTGGAGAGCGCTAAGCTGTGCTCCTACTCAGACACAAGGTGGTACTGCTCTGCTCTATCAACCCTTGCACTCAGCTGTAATGAAGCTCATGGTTTCTTAGTTTTTTATGCAGACAAAACTCTTGGGGTAGAGGCAATCTCTTTTATTAGACCAAGTATATAGTTTCATTTTTTTTTTCTTTTTTGCAAGCTTTCAAGACATAAACAAGATGAGAGAACGGGATCAGGGAAAACGGCATGTTACACAGTGGTGAGCTATCCCTGACTACAGACTGCAGAATTAGGCTGTCAGGTATGTGAGCAGGTAAATTATTTCCTACAAACATCCTAAATCCCAGGTGAGATTCTTTACTGTATGCTTAATTGAAAGGTAAAATATCCCCTGGTGCTCATTGCGTGGACAGCGATGCAGTGTTGATTTCATATCCTTATCAGAACACAGAAAAAAATTGGAGAGATCTCTTCTTGTCCATTAATGGTGAACTTCTATTTTTATATCTTGCATTTAGGAAACATAAAAAAAATAAAACAGTAATCTGAAGACAGTGTACTTTCATTTGATCTCTTCTGGCACTTGTCTCGGACGGCCAGGGCCGACTCGAGTTACGCTCGTACGTCAGGGCGGGCTGGTGAATGGAGAGGCAGACACAACTTATTGGTTGTAAAAAACTTTACTCACGCCACTTGCAATCACGATGCAGGTGGTCCGGTCGTCGGAACAACCACACGAGTTGCTCCAGCTGGCGGGGCCCAAGCCAGTTAATCCGTCCGCAATTCGAAGCCGGAGGGGAAAGGGGTATGTCGGGGTTGCGCTCGGTGACGGGAAGAAAGAGAGATAGGTGATCAGTCTATCGATCGGCAGCCGCAAGTCAGATAACTTCAGAGGCACTCTGCAGCGTGCTCAAAGCTCTTCGACTTGGTCGGAAGTCGCGCAGAATTTTAAACGGCCAGCGAGCCAATTACTAGTCGCCACGTGTGAATAATTTAGCACTGGCCAATAGCGGGGCACAAATTTGCATCCGAATAGCAGGAACTCTTTGCACCGTGCATTTCTGTGCTGCAAAGAAGAAATGCATCCTGCAAAGGAAACTGCAAATTGGCGGGAACTCTCCTGCACGCAGGCTCTTAATTGCAGCAGAACACTCTGTCGTGCAAAGGAGCTCTCATGTGGCCAGGAAATTCCATAGTGCCGAGGCACAAAAAGTCACTGGGTTGTGACAGCACTGATTTAATACTAGAAATAAAGCATTGTGCAATAAGGAGAGAGAGTTGGTAGCATTTCATATTTGGAGTTAGGATTAATATTCCTTGCAATGATTATCTGTTTTAAAGACTACCATTGGCACAATGAAACTTATGTTGTTAAATGTTTTGGGTTGAGGAAGTCTAGAAGGGGACTACTTAGAGGAGAAACAATTAGCTGAAACAATAATTTTCTGTGTCCTTTTTGCAGCTATTTAAGACATTTGACATAACCAGAGGGGCAGAATATTGCAAAGAAAGTATGACCAAAATCTCAACAGCTGTGGAGCTGGACAGTATTTGTATTCTATTCCTGGTCATGAAACATTTACACAAGTAGGTGTGTCTTTGGTTTTGTTCTTTTGAATGTGTAGGATGACTTTGTGTGAAGAGATTCATGGTTTCAGGCAAATTAGGTTGTTTGTGAACAAACATAAGACTTTATTACTTTTCGTTCCCCTATTTTAAAACGTTTGTAACCAGTCTTATGAGCAGAATAATTCTAATTTGACAGAACAGACCTGTGAATATTGAATACTTGAAGTGAACAGCTCACCCTGGAAGTATAAAACTGTTCACCCGGACTGTTCAGAGCACACAAAATTTAGACTATTGCTGAAAATGGGACCAATTTGTGAATTATTTATCTATGGAGGAAAAGGACAGTGTTGGCTGGATAAGTGAGATGCAATTAATTATTCTATCTGTTAAGGTATCATTTTGAAAACTTTTTTCCTATCCTGCTGTTTGTTTTAGTTCCTTAACCCTTTTTGTTTGATCCTATGATAAAGTGGTCACTTTGTGGTTGACATTGCTGATTCTTTCCATGGTTTTTCCTTAGAGCCTGTTGTTGTTTGTTGGAGGCAGGAAAGATTTCCTCTAACACACATATAGCAAATTTGGTAAACAAGTAGTCTGTTTCATTAGCTAAGAAATAAAACTAGAGCACCAAGCCTCTCTTTTTATAATGGATTTTCTCTCAGGACTAGTTTGTTCATCAGTCACAAAAGCAGATCAATTGAGAACACTGGGCAATAACAGCTCAGATGCTTTCCACCACCAGGAGGGGATGTGACACATCCTTTTCTTTTGATACAATTACCTTCTGTGCGTGTGTGCACAACATCCTCAATTGACAATCATTTTGTCACAGGGCAGGGTCCTTGAGGATGGCTGTGATCTCCCCAAGACCCCCTCACTGTGCCAAGGTGGCCCATTGGGCACCCTTGATCCTTGCCCACCATGTCTTTGACAAAATATGTATTTGGGAGGCTGCCTTTGATGCCCTTTTGGTCACGGCTAGCTGTACACTCTGACCCCGTGCCTTCCCAGACCCCTAGTAGGTCCTGCTCCGAGATAGACGGTACCACCGTTGTTTTGGAGCACCCTAGACTTATGGCTCTAACCACCCCTGTACCATGCCCCAAGCCTCGCAGATGGAATAGACATTGTTCGGTCTGGGCCTTGTTGATGATCTGGCCCCCTTGTCCTCTCTGGGCCCTGCCTATTTCAATCTGCGCCCTCTGTGGCGCTAGGGCTCTCCACAGTCCTGTCTCACTCTGTGCCCCTTCTCTGGGGCTTCTCCTCAATGCTGCCCCCTTTTCTGGGGCTGGGGTCAGTGCACCCTGAATGCTGCGCCCTTGCTGGCACCCCACACTGCTGTGGGTCCCCTATGAGGCCTCCTCCAACCCCTAATAGCCTCACCGAAACCACCGGTAACAAACAGCAAACAAAACGCAAGCCCTTCAGCTATAACTTAAACAGAAGCTGCCCGGCTATAACAACATTTCAGCCTACCAGGGACTATTCCATTCCTCAGCCATGTCAGACGCTGCTCCTTCAGTCAGGCTTCCTCTCTCTCCCCTGAGGGAGCTCCTTCCCCCTTGGCTGCTGGCAGGGAACTGCCAGCCTGGTCTCAGCCCTGGGGTTTATATGTGCCAGGCCCTGCCCCTCTCAGTCAGCTGACCGCGGGCAGGTGTGGGCGCTAATTACCCTGGTGCTCAACAGCTGGGCTCCTCACTCATTGCTAGGGCTGTTTCCCTAGCAGTTTCCCCTCTTTAGGAGCAGGACACCTAAGTGCTCTGCGACACATCTATTAGTGAGGAGACAATTGATAATTGATTGACTGCCCCAGGTAGACATTAACATCTCTTGCTGATCCTCCAATGCTGACTGAGACTGTGAAAGCAATTAACCTGCTGTCAAATGTAAAGCATCTGGAGCAGATGCTAGAACAGAAGAGGTCTACAAGGCTGTACTGACAAACTGACTGAACTTTTTCAGTCAATGTGGACTCAAGGTACTATACCCTAGGAGTACAAGGATGCATCCATTGTCCATTTGTACAAGCAGAAAGCCAATAGAAAAACCTGCAACAGCTATCGGGGCATCTCATTAATGTCAATAGCCAGTAAAATCCTCACCAGAATTCTGTTGAATCACCTTGTGCAACACATTGAACAATGGCTTTTGCCTGAGAGTTGGTGTGGTTTCAGGAAAGGATGCAGGACCATAGACATGGTGTTTGCAGCTCATCAACTGGTCGGACCCAGAGAGTGGTAGTTGATAGAAGTCAATCATTGTGGTGCGCCATGACCCCGAAGGCTCTGTCCTTGGGCCTATTTTTTTTCAACATCTTCATTAATGATGTGGACATTGGTATCAGAAGAGGACTGGCCAAGTTCGCTGATGACACCAAACTTTGGGGTAAAGCGTTCACACCCGAGGACAGGACGATGATCCAGGCTGACCTTGACAGGCTCAGAAAATGGGCAGATGAAAACCTGATGGCCTTCAACACTGAAAAATGCAAGGTACTCCATCTTGGGAAGAAAAACCTGCAGCATGCTTATAGGCTCGGCAGTGCTACGCTTGCTGGTACCACGGCCAAAAGGGACTTGGGGGTCATGATTGACCACAAAATGAATATGAGCCACCAGTGTGATCTTGCAGCCAGCAAAGCAAGTAAAACTCTGGCTTGGATCCATAGATGCTTCTCTAGCAAATCTCAGGATGTCATCCTCCCACTGTTCTCAGCCTTGGTGAGGCTGCAGCTGGAGTACTGCATCCAGTTCTGGGCTCCACAATTTAAAAAGGATGTGGAGAAGATAGAGAGAGTCCAGAGGAGAGCCACATGCATGGTCAGAGGGCAGGAAAACAGGCCTTATGATGAGAGACTGAGAGCTATGGGACTCTTCAGCCTGGAAAAGTGCAGGCTCAGGGGGGACCTGGTGGCTGCCTATAAGTATATAAGGGGTGTACATCAGGATCTGGGGGAATGCCTGTTCACCAGAGCACCCCAAAGGATGACAAGGTCAAACAGTCACAAATTTCTCCAAGACTGTTTCAGGCTGGACAAAAGGAAGAACTTCTTTATTGTCCTAGCCCCCAAGGCCTGGAACAGACTGCCACCAGAGGTGGTGCAAGCACCTACTCTGGACTCCTTTAAGAGTCAATTGGGCATTTATCTTGCTGGGATCCTGTGACCCCAGCTGACTTCCTGTCCCTGAGGCAGGGGGCTGGACTCAATGATCTTCTGAGGTCCCTTCCAGCCCTAATGTCTATGAAATTTGACATTACAAGTCAAGACAAATGCCAGGAACAAAACTCCAACCTGTACATGACTGTTATTGACCTGAAAAAATGCATTTGATATAGTTAGCTGGGAGAGCCTTTGGAAGATCATGTGAAAATTTGGTTGCCCAGAGAAATTAGTGTGTAACACACAGCCTTACACTGCAAAGACATATAGCAATTGCCACATTGGTCCTTGTAGCAGGGAGCTTGGCGCTCCTGCTACTTTTAAGGAAAAGCAGACTGCAAGTATGGTAGAGAGCAATCAAAGGAGCCACATGACCCAAAATGGGCTGGGCTTGCAGGATATAAGCCTGGGGCCTGACCTGGGCAGGCAGGCAGTCTGACCTGGAAACTATGGAGAGAAGAGATCCTGAGTAGAAGGGCTGTAGCAAGTCAAAAACAAAACAAAACAAAACAAAAAGGGAGCGGGTGGACTGCAGCCAGGCTCCTAATTAACACCTAATCTGGGATAGGCATTGGAGGGAGGAAATATGTATGGTTCTGAGTTGGACTTTCTAATAATATAGGATGTTTACATTGAGATTTAAACCCATATTTTCCTACAGGAGAAGCTGGGAAAACAGATTTCAAAACTGTGCTTTATTTCATAAACATTGTTACTTCTCTGTGTAGGATTCAACAATGTGAACCTTATGCATGTAGGATTAGGGTTGTAGTGACTGGGTTTAAATTTGGACCAAAGTTTGCTGAATGCACACACACAATGATAGCAGTCAAGCTCTATGCCAAGGTTCTAGTATGCTGCTTGAATAAAGATGTTTGATTTTTGTGATGGTCTTTGCTTTTTAGCAGTAATGGAATAGTTTTGATTTCTCCCCTCCTCCTGGTTAAATTCCTTTTGGCTCTGTTAAAATTGCATTGATTACTGGTCTTCTCCTTAGCTGCTATCATTTTTCTCAGCCACTAAATTGCAAAGGCATTGGCTGACTTGATTCAATCCATTTGGATTATGCATCTGCACATGAGGGAATGAATGAATGATACTGCTAAATCACTGCCTTGAATTTAAAAACCCTAAACATGAAAATCCTGTCCCTGTTGTAACCCTGGATGCTATCAGTGTTGCAGAGTTGCGTGTGCTGAATACTTTAAAAGGACTTCAAAAGGTAAAGACAGAGATAAATATGACTAGTCCTTGAAATTTATTGCACTACCTGCTACTAAGTATACTTTACTAAGCTCTCTTAACTGTTTTTTAATCTAATAAAGCAATGTTTTAGATGTGCAGATTTAAAAGCTATGTGTAATTATGGGTGCTTGTAAAAGTGACATGTCATGATGTACCCGACAGGCTGTGTGAAATTGTACCATTCCATTTTGACTTGCGTTTAGAGTTTCGATGGAACAGCATTTTGTTTCAAATCTTGTTTTGATTCAAAACTGCTGTTCTGTTTCGTTTCATCGAAACAGTGATGCTGTTTTGACGTTTTGCCCATAGGCTATAATGGGAAAGCTCGAAACAGCCTCTCACATCAAGCAGGCAGATTGGGGACCACAGCCCTGGGAGGGCTGCAAGGGCTCTGCGATGGGGCTCAGTTCCCCTCCCCAGTGCTGCAATCAATCGGGCTGGGGAAGGGAACTCAGCCCAGTTGAGCTGAGTTCCTCTCCCAAGTGCTAGGATCATAGGGCTAGGGAGGGGAACTCGGCTCAGCTGGGCTGAGTTCCCTTCCCCAGCCTGATTAATAGCACTGGGGAGGGGAACTTAGCTGGGCTGCTTCAAAACTTGAAATGTTTTGAAACGTTCGAAACATTTTGACTCCCCTCATTTTGTTTCGAGGCTGTTTTGAAGCGGGGAGGGGAACTTAGCTGGGCTGCTTCAAAACTTGAAATGTTTTGAAACGTTCGAAACATTTTGACTCCCCTCATTTTGTTTCGAGGCTGTTTTGAAGCCTTTCATTTTGTTTTGATTTTGCTGTTTCAAGCTCGAAATGAGTCAAAACAGCATCAAAATGAAACAGCCGGTGAAATTTCACACAGCCCTAGTACATGTGACTAAAATTTCCCTTTTGTGTGGCTTAATGGCATCACACATTACATGTACACAATTTTGGGGTTTTTTAAAATGAGTTTGCGTCATTGCAAACTAAACTACATTCCAATGTAGTTTAGTTTACAGTGTTGCAACTTGGAATGTTGCAGCCATTAGTCAGCTCATCCCCTAGCTGCAGGAGAGGTGGGCAGGCTCCTCAGAAAAAAAGGAACAGTGGGCAGGCCCAGGGAAGAGCTAAAAGTGGTGACCCAACCCAATCTGCCTTCAGCAGGCTCCTGCGGCTGGCAGGACACCTGGGGCTTCCTGGGAATGGGCTGGGGCAGCGTGGGGAGGCAGAAGGAGGGTGTCTACCTGGATGTGCTGGTGGCCAGAGAAGGTGATGGGGACAGTAGGGTACAGGCCCCCCAGGGTGGGCTGCTAGCTTCCCTGAGCCTGCCTGGGCTTCCAGCACCCCATGCACTGTCCCTGCTGCCTTCTCTAGCTGCCAGCACACCCAGTCACCCGCCTGCTGCCTCCCCACACTGCCCCAGGGGCAAGGCAACTTGTTCCCAGGTAGCTCCAGGTGTCCTGCTGGCCTCAGGAGTCTGCTGAAGGCAGAAGCAGTGAGGGGCCCAGTACCTTTTTTTCTGTGGAGTCTGCCCACCTCTCCCACAACCTGGGAGTGAGCTGACAGATTAATGACATAGATTAATGGCCACCTGGTTGCAGGAGAAGGTGGGCAGGCTCTGTCAAAAAAAAAAAAAAAGTATTGGGCCCCTTACCATTTCTGCCTTCAGTAGGCACCTGCAACCACCAGGACAATAACATACATACAGTGACAGAAAAATAAAACCCACCATTTCAATTAAAAACACACTGTTTCAATTTCGGGGGCATAGAATGCAACCTTAGGGCACTTATACATGTGACAACATTACCATTAACACGTGATGAAAATGTCACTTTGTGTCTTGATGGCTTCTTGCTGTGCATGTGCAAGAGTTTTTGGGGTTTTAAATGAGTTTGCATCATTGCAAACTAAACTAAATTCCAGTGTAGTTTAGTTTGCAATGTTGCTAGTCGCAATGATGAAGCTGTCCACTTCCTCCCCCTCCTCCCACCAGCCCCCTCCCCCCCAGCTGTGGGAGAGGCAGGCAGGCTCTGCAGAAATAAAGGATCCATACCCTTACCGCTTCTGCCTTCAGCAGGCTCCTGAGGTGGACAGGATGCCTGGGGCCACCTGGAAACAGGTTGGCTTGTCCTGAAGAAGCATGGGAAGGTGGCAGGAGGTTGGCTGGGTTTGCTGGCAATGGAAGAAGGTGGCAGGGATGATGCATAAGGTGCTGAAAGTCTGGGTGGGGTTCTAGCTGGCCAGGTGCTGCCCCAGCCTGGAGGTGTCTTGAGCCTGCCCAGTGCTTCCTTGAGCCTGTCCAGGCTTCCAGTGCCCTGTGCACCATTCTCCCTACCTTCTCTGGCTGCCAGCAAACTCAGCCACTCTCCTGCCACCTTCCTACACTGACCCAGAGGCAAGGCAGTCCATTTCTGGGTGGCCCCTGGTGTCCTGCTGGCCTCAGGAGCCTGCTGAAGGCAGAAGCAGTGAGGGGCCCAATCCTTTTTTCGTTGTCGTTGTTGGAGCCTACCTGCCTCTCCCACAGCCAGGGGGTGAGCGGCTGGCGGATTGAGTGGCCCCTGAGCTGCAGGGGGCACTGGTCCTTCCCTCCATCACAGCAGTGCCCCCAGGGGCTGGCTGGGTGGGCTGCTAGTGGGCCAAGTGCTGCTCCAATTTGGAGGCAGGACCCAACTCAATCCAACTCTTCCCTGGGCCTACCCACTGGAAGCCTGCTGGACGCTGCTCCCTGGGCAGGCTTGGGGAACAACTGGATCAGGTCACGTGCTGCCCCCAAGCCGGGGCAGCACCCGACCTACTAGCAGCCCACCTGAGTGGCCCTGGAGGGTGCTGCTACCATGGAGGGAAGGACCTGGCCCCCCCACAGCACAGGGACCTCTTGGCCCACCAGCAGCTCATCCCCTTGTTGTGGGCAAGCTCCAGCTCTGACAAAAACAAAACAAAAACAAACAAACAAAAAACCCCAATGATTATGTCCCTTTCTGTAAAACCCTGAGGACTGAACCCCTGCCACATATACACGTGCTTTATGTTAATAGTCATGTTTTAATCACCCAGGAGTCTTATCCTCCATGTAGCCAGTGTCTTGTGTAAAGTCCTTTAGGACAAGCCACCCTGGCTAAAGTGTAGTAGTATAAATTACGGCAAAACCATTGGTGCTGCTTAGTCCATTCTTAATAGAATATATCTGCAATGATAACATAGCAGGTTATTTTCAGTGCTACAGATCCCAGCTTCTCCTTTGTAGCAGAAATGTATGGTGTCTCTGAAAACACTGTAATTGAAATTGGAGAGTTTCTTTCATTGCTTCTTTCCAGCAATTCAGGTAGCAAAGGAATCAGACAGATATCCACTTTAGGGGACACAATGATCTGTGCGTATACTGATGCTGTAGCAGCTGTTTCTCAGGGTTAAAACTGCAAATGTGTATTGGGACACATTTGTCTATTACAGAACTTTTTGTGGTCAAAAGGAAACAAAGGGACCTCTAGCTCTTCCTTTTGCCTTTAGAAAAATCACCTTTTATCATTGCAGGTTTAAAGGCTATGCGGTGTATAAGAGTGGTAACCATTTCCCTTGCTTGCATTTGCGGGGAGGAGAGCGGGGAGGTGGGAGGTCAGCTTTCATCTTGTCTGGGACAGTTTCTTTGGAGAAGCAATTTTGTGCAAATGAAAACTATTCAACCTTTTTCTCTAAAGCTGAGCTTGATAACTTAGTCATGTCCATGCCCCCCCTTCCCCCCCCCATTCCTCTCTCTATATGGTTTCTTACTAATGATCACTGCTATCCATCTGTTACAGGTCTCTAAGGGCTGTATCTTGAAGATGAGAATCACATCTGCCAGGTAGGAACTTCATTTTCTTTGTGCTCTTGAACATTAGGTGAGGTTTTCAGGATCATAATTGTCCATAGCTCTTGCATACCATTCTTCTGATCTCAACTGGCAAAATGCGAGCAGCTGCAGATAAACATGGATTTCTTGTTTAAGCTTTGTTTCAGTATTTAGGACCCTGCTTAACTTCAAGTATATTTTATCCTGAATTAGGGCCACCTATAGCAGTACTGGAATAGGAGGACTCTAAATATAGCACTTTATAAAGCAGTTGGTTAGACTGATAGTGCACTAGCTCAGCAAACAAAGAAAACATTATATGCTCTTAGCAATTGTGTAGACATTAAAACCTATTTTACTGGAGAAGGAAATGTTGGCTAGCCCCTACTTTTTTCTTTCCACCCCTACACAGTGCTTCCTCACGCTGTCCCACAACAGATTGGCAGAAGAGCTGTTCTTTCATTTCACTTAAGACTGGGACCTCTAATGGTGCAAAACTGCGTGGTTAGCACTGGTCCTAAGCCTAAGTCTTCTTAAGATGGGACACTTACTGGAGACCTGCCAAAGCAGGCTTTGCATACCCTATTTGAGGCTGATATAGTAGAATTGTGAGAAGATACCATGAGTTAAATATCACATTTCACCTGCCTCTACTTCTTTTCATCTTCTGGCTTGGAGATGAGTGGTATTGAACTGGTCAGGAGCCAGGGAAAAAATCACCACTGATGTGTTTGATTTTTCACAGAAGTAGCTGAGCACATAACTTGAGAGTTTTGTCTCTGTAGGCCTACATTTTCCAGTATAAACAAGTTTAGAGGATAAGCAGAGCTGGCATCAGGATGTTGTTTGGAAATGGTCCCTTCACAGTGCAGCGAGGCCCCCAGCCAACATTCTTTGGTGTTTATATTCCCCAATAACACTGTCTATTTGCTTCTAAAATTTTTACTGCTTAGGGGTGTTGTTGTTAGAGTCTTAATGTTTTGTCTGAAAAGAAGGCTCTCATATGAGATTGAATTGTTCCTTCTTGTCTAGCACCCTTCTGGCTGCAGAATACTATTTTATATGCACAGCTACTTCCTCTTCCTCTCATGGTAAGCGGACACATAGGAATAAGGTTTTTTAGTGGAGATTTGGAAGATTTGTGTTCATCCTAAGTGAACTGGTGACATTTAGTATTTTCCAGTGACTAAAATCGGCATTAACTATGTGCTGTAAACTAAGTGCTGCAATAACAACAAAACCTTCAGTTAAGTCCCAGCTGTGCCTATACTGCAACTATGTATCCTTTACTATGTTCCCTCTCAGTTCTGGAACTCTATATTCCTCCATAAAAAGCCAATAGGAAAAGTGTATGTATTTATGCATGAAATGTAAAACTCGAACTCTCAATGCCACACTTATCTCTAGGAACAGGAAACTTGGCACAGCTATGGAAATAAAGGATGGAGAGACCAAACCAAAGTTAATAATGGAACAGCATGAAAGGCTACACTATTTGGTTTATTCCTTTGAAATATTATGAATGGGCTGTGTAGAAGACCTGCACCTAAATGATATTGTATTTTAACATTTCTATCCTCCTCCTGCCAAAAGGGAGCACTTTAAGATTTCTGACTTATTATAATTATATTGTAAAAGCAATTCAGGAGATTATATATCCTAGAAAAAACATACTGCAAGCAAAGCAGCAATCTGCTTCAGAGTCATTACCAAGTAAGGGTAGATTCAAGGTGACATACCATACAGTGTTATAAACTGAGGACAGTTTGCAGTTGAAACAGAGTGAAATGCACATGAAGAATTTATAACAATACCACTAAGGCCTTCTGATCATGCAGTGCACTGGTTTGGAAGTGCTCAGTGTCCTCCCTGCCTATTAACTCCACTCAGAAGTGGGAGTTCTTCAAAGGAAGGCCCTAAATAGTGTGGTATGTTGAAGTAAGACAGCAATGGAAGGTCCTAATGTTTAAATCAGAAAATAACTGAAGATATTGGGAATCTAATTTCAGAGCTGAGCACAAAGAGCCTGAAAACCAGGGATCTTAAGGCATCTCAAGCTAGGTACTTACAGTGGCCATGATATTTCTGTTTCATGGGGGAGGGAGGAGTGGAATGGAACCCTTTAATTTCCCGTGGAATATTTCTGTTCACCAGCCCTGTCTTCTCAGCAGCCTTGCCCACCCTCCTGACTCCCCAGCTCCATACAAGACACACCATGCTAGTCCTGATCCTGGGGAAGCAGAGAGGCAGATTGTGAGTATGGAAGCCCCTGCTTTACAACCTCAGTATGCTTATTTCTATAGATGCTTAGGCATCCCTTTTTGGAAACTCCACTGTTGAATCTCATTTTGACCTGTGGAGGGTTTACGTACACCCAGATTCTGCCATAGGATCTGTCAGTGCAGAACTGGATGTTATGAATTGTATGTAGCTGACCACCAGATCTGAAAATAGACATTATGGGGCTGAGGAGTCTAGTTTTGGGCTTTGTGTATTATGATTTTTGGATACAAAGGGATGTGAATTGTTGTTTTCTCAGGGTGAGGGAGGGGGGTTAAAGTTGCCTTAGTTGAGGGGAGGGGGGGTTATATTTTAAGGCTTGCACTAATAGCCAGTGAGCTTCGACAACCATAACCCCAAAATAATTATTTATGTGGTGTTAATTGCCAGCTTTAAGTAGAACCTTTTTATTTTCCCTTGCATTCCTTTGATAATATTTTTTGAGTTTTCACTTTGATTTCTTATGTTTGTTCTAGTTGCTTAACTGAAAGGGAAATTTTGGGCAGGAGACAGTCAAGTTTTGGTTGGTTTGTATTGAAACCATGAATTTACTCTTGCCTGATTTGAAATTTCTTTCAATTCTTTGATAATCCTTCACAGCTTCAAGTTTGTAATGCAGTGAATGAGTGTTTGGGTCTCAGTTCTGTAATATGCGAGTGTCTGATTCTAGTCCAGCAAAGCACTTACATCCCTTTCTAATTTTAACCTTAGGAATATGTCCCCTGAAGTCAATGGGATTATTCATAAAGTCAAAGGGGATATGATTAGGAGCAAAGTGCCTCAAACTGCCGCAGAGGATATTTAGGTTGGAGATTAGGATGAACTTTGACCATGAGGATGGTTGAGCATTGGAACAGAAGTTATGGATTCTCCATCTCTGGAAATTTTCAAGAGCAGGTTATACAGGCCCTTGGCTAGGTTGGACTAGTCAGGGATGACCCTGCTTTGAGCAGGGGGCTAGACTAGATGAGGTCTAGATGAGGTCCCTTCCAGCCTATTTTCCTATTATCCTAACTGCATTCTTTGCCACGTCAAGGCCACAGTGGTAATCCCTTACAGAGCTGTACTCTTTGTCTGGTTTGAGTGTTTTATAACTAGTGTTTCTCATAGTTTCATAAAGGCTTTTGGTTCCAGTTAAGTCCTGGGATCATTTTTTATAATAATTTCTTTGTATCAGAACAAAAGCATTTTCTATTTCTGATTACCAGCTCCAGCGTAATAGCACTCTGGTAGCACTGTAGTCAATATTCTCTTCATTTAGCAATAAAGCATTGCTAACAGCACTGCAGAGGTTGGAAGTTATTGTTCTAGCAGCTGCTTGCATATTTAAGGTTGTATGAAAAGGGAAAAGAGCAGAAGAGAAGCCCCCTCAACATGCTTTTTATGATGGGGTAATGGTATTGTAAGCCCTGCCAGTTAACTGTGCTCTTTGTGATTTACTGCAGACACAGATTTAAGTATGAGCAGAGCCCACCCAGCCAGTTTGAGTCAAACAGTTCAATACTGGCTCTGTCAAAAAGAGAACTGCTTCAATACACAGTGGCAAGCAAACAATTACCTCTTTTTGTTTTTATGCCAGAAATCTGAGTTTAAAGAGCCAAATGCACAATAAAAATTCTTCATGTCTAACACCCACACATAGACATGAGCATTCTAAGGCAAATTTGAATAGCAGGGGAAAAAGTGTATCATTTTAAAGCACAAAAGACCTACAGATGAGCGAAATCATACATGCAGAATTGTATATATAGCTTATGCTGATGACTTTTCAAGAAAAGAACCTAAAGTGGTAAAGCCAATTTACAGAACAAACGGCATCATTTCAGGGTGACTTCTTGAAATTCTTGTGGGATTCCAAGAGTGCGTCCCACTGACTTTTACACCCTTGCCCCTGCATGGGATTTGTGCTCTTGAATCCTTCAGGCAGTTTTGAAAATCTTTTTAACACAGACCTGATACTGAAATACATTATACAAATACAGTATATAAACATTATGTGTACAGGTTTCCCTTGATTTCTGTGGGTTCTGTATATGCAAATTTGCTGTTATGCGATGACCCTTTTTATACCAAAATTTTGTTATATGTGAGGTAAATTCACTCTTATGCGATCAGCATAGGCACCCCCCGCCAAGCAGATAAGTCTGTGGGGGGAGGGGAAAGGGCCATAGGGCTGGGGCCCCATTCACTCCAGCCCCTGCTGCAGCTGCTCTGGGAGCGGCCAATGCCAGCTGTCTGCAGCAGCTAGGCTGCACTGTGCCCTCAACCCCCCAGGGCTCTGCTTGTCCCCACTCACCCCAGCTCCTGGGTTGCACTGTGCCGTGGTACAGGCAGGTGGTGTAGACTACTCCCGGGTCTGCTGCAGCAGGAGCTGGGGTAAGTGGGGACAAGCAGAGCCCCAGGGGGTACAAGGCATGGTGCAGCCCAGTGACTGCAGGCAGGTGGTGTTGGCTGCCCCTGTAGCCACTGCAGCAGGGGCTGGGATGAGTGGGGAGAAGCGGAGGCCTGGGGCTGCAGCAGGGAGCAAAGTGGGGGAAACTGTAAGTGGGTGTGCGGTGGGGGAGGGCATGGCTCTTGCTGCTACGTGCACCCTGGGAGGGCTGTGGGCTGGAGGGCTGCACCAGGCTCTTCCTGGGGATCCGCGTGCAGGATGAGAGCAGGCTGCTGCTGCAGGCTGGGGCAGGCGGCAGCTCCGGGTTCTTCCCAGCACTTTGTGGCAGTGTTGGAAAAGCAGGTTTGGGGGCTACACCAAATTTTGGGGTGGCAGCAGCCCCACTCCCAGTGCCGCTGCCTGCCCCGAGTGCCAGGAAGAGCCCAGTGCCACCGCTGGCTTCAGCCTGCAGCAGCAGCCTGGTCTCGTCCCACATGCAGATCCAGGGGCACGCGCCCCCTGGGAAGAGCCCAGCACAGCCCCTCAGCCCACAGCCCTCCTCGGGTCCATGTAGGAGCAAGAGCTGCACCCCCCAGTCCTGTGCCCCGCACCCATGGACTGTTCCCTCTGCCTTGCTCCCTGCTGCAGCCCCGGGAGCAACTGACGGGCTGCGCTGCACCCCTTCCCCTGCCCCTTCCCTAGTCCCAGCCTCACTCCCTCCCTCACTGCCATGAGAACGTATCACTATTTCTTACATTGTAAACTGGGTTCCTTTTATGCAAATTCAGTTTATGTGCAGCTTTCCAGGAACACATGTACCGCATAAATTGAGGGAAGCCTGTACTAAGTCTGGAAGTCCAGCATTTGGGCATTGGCTCTTGCCCATGTTGTTTTATCTCAAACACCCTACTAAGGCATTAATTTCCCCTTTCTCTTTATATCTGCTACTATTAAATTACAAGAGAATGGAGGAATTTCATTCCCTTTTTTCTTTCAGTATTCCAGAACTTGGCATTTCCCATAGAGCAGACATTTTGGGTTCTGACTGGCTCTGTTGGACACTTCAGTTCTGTTTCCCCCCTCCCTGGCATCTCTTAAGCACACTTACTCTCTTTCACTTCAGATTACGCTATATTATATATATACTACATATCTCGGTGCAGAAGAAAACCCTGGAAGATGAAGTCTGAATCTTGGTTGGTATAAACTGGCATGCTCACACTTAGAAGCAATAGAGCTATGCTGATTTATGCCAGCTAATGATCTGTCCCTACATTATGATCTTTTGTAGAATGCTGATCTGTCTATTAGGCCCCCTCTACATATGAAGCTTAAGACGCGATGGAATCTAACGTACAATTAACATAACCATACACATGCATGGCAGGAGGCACAATTATGGGATTGCATATTCAATCCCATCATGCCTTGTTGCCTGGGCAGGGACAGCCTGATCCCAGGTTTCCCCTGCACTAGCAAGCTCCCGCAGCTGGGAGCCTGGTGCACCCCAGTTGAGGGGCTCTAAGTGGTGGGGGTGTCCCAGGCACACCTGGGGCTGGAGAATTGTTGCTGCAGCGATCTCGTTGCCCGAGGGGGTGCAGAAAACCCCTGGGGCTGGTGGATCACAGCAGGAGTGATTTCCCTCCCCTCCCCCATCCCCCACTCCAGGGATGTGAGAAACCCCAAGGGCCAGTGGATCACCATGATCCTCCGGTCCTGGGGATTTCCCACATCCCCCAAGCCCTGGGGATTGTGGGAGCTGTAATTCCCCAAGGTCCAGGGGTTTCCTACACTCTCAAGCCCTGGGGATCACAGCTGCAGCAATTCCTAGTGCTCAGGGGTTTCATGCTGGGCATGGTACACACTTGCAGTTAGAAGCCCCATCAGCTGACAGGGCTACCAGCCGCAGGAGAGACCCTACTACACATGCAAATTAAAGCTCAATAGCAACCAGCTATACATTTTGAGGTCTAACATTTTTGAGGTCTAATTTTATACCTATGTGGAGAATTTTAACCTGTGATAGCTACCTTGCATGTGTAACTGGTCTCTAGATTTAATCAGCTATTATATAAAAGCACCAAAAAATCATGCTGAAGCATGTGATTGATACAGATGTTGGGCAAGCTGGGTCAAACTGATGCAGTACCTCTTCTGGTAAAGTGCTGTGTCTTTTGGAGTTTTTTTCCACGTCTGTCAGCAACCATAAATACAAGGTGAATATTTTTTTCTCCTGTACAGTTAAAATGATTGGAGGCACACAGGCCATCACTGATACAATGACAGTGCTGTGATAATTACATCGTCTTTTGGATAAAAATAGTACATGTTAGACTAAACCATGTCATATTCTAAGTCAGGGTTGTCCAACTTCAGAGCAGCCAGGGGCTGCCTGCTGTGTGGGCACCACACAGCTAGCACCC
Source organism: Alligator sinensis (assembly GCF_000455745.1). Taxonomy (NCBI): domain Eukaryota; kingdom Metazoa; phylum Chordata; order Crocodylia; family Alligatoridae; genus Alligator; species Alligator sinensis. The sequence continues at coordinate 1,460,517 of NW_005841985.1, forward strand.
GTTACCAGGTTGAGCTATGCTGTAAGGGTACCCCCCACTCCACTGTGACATGCCATGCTGGTATCCCCCTGAGTCCTAGGGGGCCGAAAGCAGAAGCTGGAGGAGAGAGGTAGAGCCTGGAGACTCTGGTGGCAGCAGGAGCCAGCATGGTGGGGAGGAGTGGTGTCTGAGCTGGATCCCATGGGCCATAAATTAACCCCTTGAGGTCTGCATACAGCCCATGGGCCATGAATTGGACAATCTAGGTCTAAGTGATTTTATATCTTCAAGATGCATCAAAAAGCCAAGCTGCCATGGCTCTGATAGCCTAAAAAATGTATGCAGCTGTTTGAAGGCCTGGTCATACACATCCCCATTTTCTAAGACATGGGTAGCGAATCTACAGCATGCGTGCCACAAATGGCATAGGTAGCCTCTGTATGTGGCATGTGGGAAGAGACCAACAGCACAGTGGCAGAGAGCAGGAAGCAGAATGCAGAGCAGTAGATGGGGCAGGGAATACAGGGAAGGAGGCAGGAAGCTGAGCAGCAGATTTGATAGGGGAAGGGGATTGGAGTGACACTCAGGGAGAGTGCAGGGCTAATGTGTAGCACACCTGTAAAAAAGTTGGCTCCCACTGTTCTACAAGGTGCTCCATTTGCTGAGCCAGTGGCTCAAGTACATTAAAAGGAGCTAGAATTTCTGAGTTATCTTGGACCTTTTTTTTTTTACTTGTGATAACCTTTTTGTATCTCAGCTACCCACTCTTAAGTCTGTCCAGTTATGCTTGCTTCCCCCAGAGCTGTGTCATGAATGTTTGTACAATGCCTGTGGGATGGAAATTATATAGCAACCCTATCCTTCAGCCCTTTGTTACATACTTAGTCCCACTGATGAGTCATGAGTATGTGTGACAGGAACAGCTTTTAATGACTAAATATAGTAATTAATAAAGGATTCATATCTTCCATTTCTGAAGGTCTGGAATTTCTTGAGAAAATTACCACTCTCTATCACTATTCATAGGCAGTAACGTGTTGAATAATAGTCTTAATTTTTTTAAGTGTTTTCACAGACTTCCAGTCTTATCTGTCTCCTAGGATTCTGTGTTTTTTCTATCCAAGTAGACCATCCTGAAAGCTAGAGAGGAAAAATGAGCTTTTGAGATACCGAAATGACACAGCTGATTGGTCCAGAGGGAGCTCTACAGTAGATAAGCCTAAGTCAGAAATGTACTAAAGATGAAGATAAATCATTTGGAAGGCATTCATATAGGGGGTACAAAGCATGTGACTGGAAGATTTATGAAACGAAAAATGTTTCAAGAATATGCTGAGAAGTCCTTGGATTAATAAATCAAACCACATGGCTGAGATATGGGCGAAAGCCTGTCCGGACTTCTTACTTTATATGTGCACTTGAAAAATGGAGAGTCTGGCAAGCTGTGAAGTTCTAGCAAGGAATTTTTATCTTTTGCTGTCCTTTCTGTTCTTTGTTTATTGTGATGGGTAGGATGCTGTTCTTTCAAATACTCTAATCAATATTTTTATTTATTTGTTTTTGGGTTAATTAATTAAATGCTCAGCAATGACATGGGGTACTGACTTTTTCTGCAGCAAACACATACTGTTTAGCAATAGTAATTGATTTGTGCTTGCCCACAGAAGTAATATAACAAGCTTTGCTCAAACCACATTTCCAATTACTCAGCCAGTAAAGTTATGCTGAAACCTCCTTTTATGGTTAAGGATTATTTCTGGCCCCATGACCTAAATTTTCAAAGCCAACTAGTCATCTTTGGTACCAAACTCAAAACCCTTTTAAAGCAGCCTGTTTCAGAAAGTGTTGAGTGCTTGTCTCTGAAAAGAAAGGTCCTTTATTACTTGTTTGGAGTTGAACAACACCTAAAATCGGGAATCATTTTTGAAAATGTAGCTCAGTGAGGCCATGATTTCACCCATGGAAGTTGATAGGAATTTTGTCACTGACTTCAGTGGAATCACGATTTCATAGGGACATGGGGCTCATTCCAAGATCCACTTGTTCCAAGCATCCACTAGATCAGGGGTAGGCAACATTTTTTGGCCAGAGTGCCAAAAAAAACAAATCTACCTTGGAAGGTGCTAGAGTGCCGACATGCCAGTGCCTGGAGCAGGTGTTTGCAGCCTCCTGACTGCAGCCAGCCCAAGAAGCCTGGTCTGCTTGCAGCCTCCCAGCTGTGTGCTAGGAGCAACTTGGGCTCCATGGCTGGCAGCAGCTGCTTAGAGCCTGGGTGGCATGCTGAGCAAAATGGCCTTGTGTGCCATGCTCGGCACGCATGCTGAGGGTTCTGACCCCTGCACTAGATCATCCCCTCTGAACCCTCTATCACACTGCGACCATAAAACATACTATTAGGATGCAGGGGAAGAACACCTTGCAATGCCACAGGCAGAGATGATGAAAGAAAAGGATGCTGCTAATACCTTGCCACTTCAAAAGCAGAGAATTTCGTATGGTAATATATGCTCAGAAGATCCTAGGAAGAGGACCACACTGTGTTACAGAAGAAGGCAAAGAATCTCATAGTCCTTGTCCTTCTGACTTGGGGAAAAATTCATTCCTGAGTCCAGATTTGGTGATCTGTTTGATCTGGAGTAGAAGAGTCAGGTACCTGTGAGATGTCGTCTAAGTGCCTGCAGCAGTACCATGCACCCCAGCCAAACTCGTACTGCTAGGTTTGGCCAATTTCAATGCTTCAAAGAAACAGTAAAAAAAAAAAAAAAAAAAAGGAAAGCACTCACAAGCAGGGACATTTTTTTCTGCTCCCTTCCTGTGACCAGCATAAATCCTTAATCATCGGGTTATGAAAGATCTCCCACAAAGAGATGGAATTTTCTTTCAGCTCCATCACGACTGTATTGACTGTTTGAATTTACATATCCCATGCACAGATGATTCATCTATGAACAAGCTTATTCTATCATACTCCCCCTTCCATAAATGTGTTGCGATTCATCTTCATACAATGCAAATTCCCTGTCTCTACTACTTTGTTTGGAAGACCATTCCAGAATTCCAATCCTCTGATTGTTGGAAACATTTTTCTAATTTCTGGTCTGATTTTGTTTGTGACCATTTTGTAGCCATTCAGTCTTGTGCAGATACTCTTCTTTAACTTAAACAGCTCTTCACTCCTCACAAATTTATTTTAATTTCTCAAATTTGGTTAGATTTACTAAAACAATCCAAGCTCTTTTAATCTCCTCTCAGAAGATAGGTTTCTCATTCCCTTAACCATCTTAGTATCCCTTCTTTGTACCTGTTACAATTTAAATTAATCTTTCTTTGAATGTATGAGACAATATTTTGTATTTTAAATAGGGCTTTACTGAGACCTCTCTGCTGGAACTAATATTTCCCTGTCTCTGGTAAAAAGAAAAAAAAAATCTTATAATATACTCTTGAATTGTACTAGGCTTCTTTCCTGACTTCATTGCACCAATCACTCATGATGTTCCTCCACTGCCTCTAGTCTCTGAGGCTGTAGATGTGCTCACTGTTTTCTAAACTGGATTAACTGATTTTTACCACAGAGTTCAAATCAAATTTAAATTTGAATTAAGGGTTAATAGACAATCAAAGGGGTTTGCCCTCTTCTTCACAGGCCAGTAGTCCATGGCTTAGTCAGGATACTGATACTTAGTCATGGTGAGGTGTTGTTGGCACATTTGACTTTCTAAAGGTGTTACTTTATACTTGATAGCCTCTGTGTTGCAAAAACCCAAATGAGTTTCTCTGGAAAGGATTAGGCAGATAAGGGTTTTTTTGGGGTAAATCCCAATATCTTTTATTAGACCAATTAAAATTGTTGGAAAAATTCTTCTTTGCAAGCTTTCAGGTACAAACAACCTTCTTCAGGCTGAGGAAGTTTGCGGTTGTTCTGTGCTCTTCTTGGATGGAATAGAATAGAAGCCAGAGGCCAGTATGTGAGAATGCCAGTCAGTGAAAATGCAAATTGAGGTAGTCAATGGGTGAGAAACAGGTTGGGGAAGGGGCAGGGAAGGAGAATGTAGACCTGGTGATAAAATACAGTTGGTAAATAATAGAGAGGTTACCTGGGGTATAAGATGTTAGGCAGGTTATAATGTGTCATAAAGCTAAGGTCTATATTTAGTCTATGATTGTTTGTATCCAGTAGGTTGATGAACTGAAGTTCATAGGCTTATCTGTGAAAGGTGTTTTGTAAAATCCCTTTGAGGATTAGAATTGAGAGATTGGAGAGAGAGTGGTTTTCTTGTGAGAAATGTGCCCCCACAGGTAATTCAGTATTCTTGTCTTTGATAGATTTTCAGTGTGTGTTCATTCTGGTATGCGGTTGTTGTTTTGTTTCTCCCACATATTTTCCATCAGGACATTTAGTGCACTGGATGAGATATATATTACATTTCTGGAGGTGCAGGTATAAGATCCAGGAATGGTGATGGTTCTGTTGTGGGGTGTAGTTATTGTGGGGGTGGTGGAGATATGTTGGCAGATTTTACATTTTTTATCATGGCATGGTCTGGATCCATTTAATGTGTTTTGGGCCATAGGAAGTTTGCTTCTGGTGGTAAGGTTGGTGAGGTTTGGTGCTTGTTTAAAGTCTAGGATGGATGGATGTGGGAAGATCTCTTTAAGAATTGGGTCTTCTTCTAGTATGGGTTGCAATTGTTTGAGTATTTTCTGTATAGGTTCTAGGGAGGGATGGTATGGTATAAGTGGTGGTGTCAAATTCATGGGGGTTTTTTCTGTATTGCATCAATTCTTCATGTGGTGTCTGGGTGGCTCTTTCAAAAATGTGATCTATCTCTCTGGAGGAATGTCCTTGTTGAGTGAAAGCCCTTTTGAGATTTGTGAAGTGACTTGGGGGGGATTCATACTTGCAATGCTTATCTGCATTCTTAAGGAACACTTATCTGAGTTCCTAAGGACTATTTTTCCTAAAAGCAAAGCCCTATATACATGTTAATTAATATAGTTACATTGCCTAATTTGGACTGCACAAGTCTCCCTTAACTTTAATCCTCATTCAATGAGAGTTAATTCAGACTGGAGCCAGTCTAAATTTGGACAACAGACTTCCACATGTATATAGTGATGGCTGTAGACTGGATTAAACCTAGAAAAATGTAATGTCTAGAAATGGTCTGAATCTCCATTTTATAGCAAATATGCTTGGTATTAGTTCAAAGTGTACTTTAGAGTTTAAACCTTTTTTATGGCTTCATTCTACAAGGTCATCTAATTTTTCCCGTATAATAATCTGAATTTCTATGCTGGTAATATTCTGCTAGGTTTGTCATTCACAGATCTCATAAGCACACAAAATTCTTACACCAAGATCACTACTGAAAATGTTAAACAGTACAGACATGTCCAGATGACTGCACACATGCCTATTGCAGCACCTCAGAGCAGTTTGAGATGCCACAAGAGACATGTTAGGAGCAAAAAAATGCAGTGCAGGCTCTAAATTTGATACTAGGAAATCCCGGTATTAAAAAAAAAAAAAAAAAGAAAAACATGCTTGAAAGAAGTGGCTTGGGACATGCTCCTGGATCCTGCCCTGAAGCAACTGGAGGCTGGGTCCTCCAAGGAAATGCTCTGGCACCCAGCCAGAGCATCTCTGTCGTTGCTCCAGCACATTGCCTCAGGGTGCTGAGGTAAATAGGCAAGGCTGCAGTGGTGGATTGGACCTGGGCACTGTTGCAGGTAAGTAGGGAGGTGGGGGTGCTATGTGGATGGGGGTGGAGGGGACTGTAGCAGTGGAGTACATGCAAGTGGGACCCAGCCTGTGGTGCTGGAAGCCCTGGGTGAAAGCAGAAGCTTGGCTGGTTCTGTCTGAGGGCATGTGGGCTGAGCCAGGCTGGTGCCATGTTCAGCTGCTGGTCTGAGGTGGCTCTGCACCCCAAGGGGTCTCTGCCAGGAGTGGGCAAGAGTGCCCCAATGGCCACTGCTGCTGTGTGGGGGCTGTGGGCCATGTGGGGGGCAGGCAGGAGACCCACCCTTCCCAAGCAGTTACCCCCACCACCACAAAGTCCCCCCACACCCACAAACTCACTCACAATTCATCCACAAACCTCACACCCCACACCACCCCAAACCCCTGCACAAGCACAACATCACCCCCACAAACCTAACCCTCACAAACCCTACACCCACCCGATATCACCCCAAACTCCTTTCAAACTCCCTCACATCCCCCCACACATCTCACACCCTGCATGCCCAACTGCCAGATGGGACAGGACCTGTTGGCAGGAGACATGGCTGCAGGGGAAACTGCCACACTGCAGCCCTGCCCCATGTCCACATCAGTACTGGGCATTGGTAATGTGTAGGGGGTGTACGCAGGTACACGTACACCCCCTAAAATTGGCAGTGCACCCTCTGCAAAAAAGCACCGCTGACACTTCTGGCGGCGCCTTCAGGCGGTCACCACTCACCACCCCTCCCCACATTGCTGCTGACACTGCCGGCGGCATCTGAGGCTGGTCCCCAATTGCCGGTGGTGTCTGTGGGTAGTCACTGACTGCTGGTCGGCCCTCACCAATCTCCCCCTCTGCTGCCGACAGCACTGTGGCCTCCTGCAGGAGTTCGTCGTTTACTGCTGCCATGCTCCCACTGCCAGCAGTGCTGCCACCACATGTGGGAGCTCGTTGTGCCCCCCCAGCCTCTGGGGTCATGCAGCATTCATGGTACTGGAACATGGGGTCCAGCCTGTGGGGATCCTGGTCCCAGGAACCACTTGTGGGGTGTGATGGGCTGGGAGGAGGGGTGGAGGTGGCAGCAGGGATGTGCAAAGGGGAGAGAGAGAGAGAGATGGGGGTTGGGGGTGGGGGAGAACTTTGGGTAGGAGAGGCCACCAGAGCTGGGCTTAGAGTCCCCCTGGCTCCCTAGAGCAGCTTGTGCAAGGGGAGGCTGGCCTGGAAGGGAAAGGGTTTGCCTAGCTTAGTCTCTGAGCCCCTGTCGAGGGCTTCCCAGGAACAGCATGGGGATTGCTGGGGCCTGGACACAGGCTTTGGGAGCAGAACAAAAAGCCCTGGTACTGCTCAGGGCCATAAAGCAGTAAGTGGGACATTTGCAGCTGGATTCATGTCCTGGTGCAGGGACAGAGCTGCTGCCAGGAAGGAGCTAGTGGGGGCAGGCATGGGCTGTGCATCAGGAGTGAGGGGCATGGGCGGGGAGAGGGGTTGGGCTGTGGGTTGAGACTGAGAGGCCTGGGCAGGGGCAGGGCACTAGCATATCGGTGCTGCTCCATGCCCCACATCCTGGTGAGTGAAGGGGGCAGGGGCAACTGTGATTTTTCTATGATACAAAAACCAAAAGCTAATGCCAAAGTGTATAGATATTTAGAATTCACTTCATGATGACAGAGGCATTGGTAGGCTTCCAAATTGTGTTACACTTGTCAATATATCAATAAAACATTGCTG
>NW_005841985.1:1467962-1475816 GCF_000455745.1 Alligator sinensis
AAACATTTCTGAACCGATCTATGTATATATAGCTGCATTTCATTTTAATTGTGAAAGAACATGGATTTGGGGTATTTTAATGAGAATTTGGGTTTTTTTATCAGAGAATTTGCAATTTTTAAACAGGGAACACCAGGATCCCTGCTGGTGAGGCAAGTGGAGGGACTGAGGCAGAGGAGCCTGCCCAGGGCCAGCAACAGGGAACCAGTTGGAGGGGAGATGAGGTGGCTGGCCTCCTGGCCATTTGGGGCCAGGAGGACACACTTTGACAGTTTGAAGCAGGCCATCCAAGAAGCACATCTTTTGGTCCATAGCGGCCCAGATGGCAGAGCGGGAGCACCAGAAGACACGACAGTAGTGCTGCAAAAGTCCAACTGTGCAGACACGGCCCACTGGCAGCTGGCCCAGAGGTGAAGGTGGCTCTGCTGCAGTGCCTATACTGGTACCCAGGTGGCCGTGTGGTCCCTATTTGGGTCTGACAGGTGTGCAGATATCCAAGGGGGCAGATGGTGTCATGGGTGGCAGCAGATCACAGCCAGGTAGCAGCCCCCACTGACAGACTGCTGCAGTGGGTAGAGGGTGCAGAAGCCACTGTGGGTTAGGTCTGCTTCAGCAGTCCAGCTGGCACAAGGGGTGGTCTCCCCAGATACCAACTGGCCGGGCCTCAGAAGCTCCTGAGGGCAAGTAGCCCTGACTTGCTTGCCAGGGCAGCTTTTTATACTGCTGTGGTCATCACAGGTGCTGACCCCAGCCTCTAGCTCCCCTTGCTGGGCAGGGTCAGTTTTCAGTTTTCCCAGGGTCAGTTGGGCAGGGTCAGTTTTCTCCAAGTGGCACAATTTGCCTCACTTCAAAGTGAATGCTCAGGCATCTGTGCTGAGGCACAAATCTCCAGCACAAATTTGTGCCACTGCTATTTGAGCTGCTTCAAGTGCACATGCCTGTCTGTGTGGATTTGCCGTATGACCGTGTTCAGATGAGCATGGATGTTTGGTCCCCTGGGGCCAAGTAGCAGCAGCACACCTTGCACTGCAGCTACTTGTTCCCAGGGAATGCCTGGGCCACACATGCTTTGGTGTGCTGCAAGTTACCCCGGGGGCAGTAGGGGAGTCTGGGGCCATCACTGGGCTGGTCCCAGAAGACTTACCTGGGGTTCTGGGGGCCTGCCAGTGCTGCAGCAGCAGTCATCCTGCCGGGCAGATCCTTGCTGGCAGCCACAGTGCAGCTCTAGGTTGCCTGGCTCTGCTTTTCAGCTGTATGCGCTGGCCATGCGTATGCTGCTCCAAGTTTTTTTCCGTGGGTTTTTTTACACCCTGCAGCACGGAGAACACTGCAGACGTGTTTGCGGCACCACATAGCGCACAGCCATGCTCGTTTGGATGCACCCTATGGGTCCAAAGACTGATCCCTGAAAAATGGCACTAGTAATCTTTCACCAATTTGATAACTCTCTTTTTAACATAACCTGTTGTTCTCTCCCATATAGCTAACTCCTTTTCGACATTATTATTACAGAATAAACCCCTGTCTTCACCAGGTTGGCTAATAACTTTCTCTGAGACACAATTTAAATCCTTTGATTAAATCTGGATAGATTAGTTTCATGGCATTGTTATGGCCTAAGAAGTTCTTTATTCTATTTTAGAAGGGTATTAGATTGCTTTGGTATGACTTTCCTTGGATAAAATGATGTTGTATTTTGTCCTGGTTTTTTTCACCTCCTTTTTTTTGACATTTTTCCTAATACCTTGTGTAATATTGAATGCAAAGTATTTGGCTTGTAGTTGATTCATTCTTTTTCCCTTTTTTTGAAAAAAGACATTGTTTGCTATTCCTCAAACTGACATATTCACTGAAGCTCCATACTACAGGAAGTGCTATTTCATGTGCCAACTCATTCAATGTCTGACTCCCCAAAATTGTCATAGTAAGCAATCTAAGTTTTGCTTCCATTTAAATTATGGTAATTTTCATTATCATATCCTCATTCCCTTTTGATACCCTACAATTATCCTCATTTACATATTTATGCTTATTAAGACTGAGGTAAACTTCTCATTCAGTAGTTGGATTATCTCAAAATTATCTTTGAACTCTACACCATCTGCACTATATAGCAACCCCATTGCTACCCCTAGTTCTCTTTTAATTTTTAAGAATCTTTGGCTGTTTTTAAAGCCATTATTCTTACTTTATTTTTGGTCTTTCTGAACTTTGAAAGAATTTTCCCTTATTGATCAATCACTTTTTTCCAGTTCTTATGGACCTTCTGCTTACTATTAGGTGTCTGGTGGACTTTACATTTAAGACTTGCTTAACCAGTTCATCACATCGTAAGCAGTAACCCAGCCACATGTTAATGTAATGAATGGCACAAGAAAACAAGGAACAAACCACAAAGTTATTACACAAAATTGTGCAATAACTATGGCGGGTTCTGATCATACCTTAAACCACATGTGTGCCTAGGCATCACCTGATCGGTGCTCCTAGCATTGGGAGTGCACAGGAGTCAAAGCCTCCAATGTACCCCCAAGGCTGGGAGCTACAATCAGCTGCTACTCCCAGGCTTAGAGAGCCCTGGAAGCTGGAAGCATAGATCAGCTGACTGCCGCTTCCCTTGGTTCTGCTGGAAGATGAGCAAAGCTTCTCTCAGTAAACTGGGCCATTAGCCTATTGATAAAGAAATGGGAATAACATCATATGACTTAAATAACTACAATAATTAATATTTTTAAATATTCCAAGAATGTTTTTAATGAGTAGTTCTTCAGTAGTCCAGAGACTAAAGTTTATTTCTACAATATATGTCTTCAAGAAAATGTAAACATAAAGGAACTTGGAAATGAAATCAGATTGTGAATAATATGTAAACAGAAAAGGAGCAAACTTGCAACATAACTTGCCCATTGCAGTACAGTCCTCGACTTAGTGTTTCGCATTTACAACGTTTCTAAATTGACACCTTATTTCAACTTTCTGTTGTCAGTTTCAACTTCATAACGCTTGATCTGATGCCATGCCACGCCAGCGACAAGTTTGCTGTATCACTCATCTCCTTGGAGAACATCTGTCCAAACTTCCTTCGACACTTTCTTTAAGAAAGTAGACAAGACTCCAGAAAAACCTGCAGCCAAGACTCCTGAGAAGACTCCAGCCAAGAACTCTTCAAAAAGTCCAAACGAGAGCCCTTCAAAAAGTCAAACAAAGTCACCTCAAAGAAGTGTTTCCAAATCAATATGATTGCTATTTACAATATAAATACATTAATGTAGCTATATTACTCATTTATAATTGATTGAGTACAAAATTCTGGGTTATTTTTGGTGACAATAGGGTATCAAGCCTTGGTTCAGGAACCAATCCCCCATTTATAACATTGTTTCCTATGGGAAAATTGGTTCCGAGTTACAAAGTTCGAACTTAAGATGCAGTTTCAGGAACCAGTTGTGTCGTAAGTCTGAGGACTGCCTGTATTTTTCCTTTGGCCCAGTTCTATACACAAGGTAAATAGAAGTTGCTTGTATTAGTGGAAGTCAAATGTACAGTCTTTTTTTGTCATTTTTCTTGTTGCAATATGGCTTTCTTTGTGTTGTTTTTCAATGTCCTGCTTTATTTAGACATGATCTTTTCTATGGGGGTGATGGAAAGAAGGGCTTCAGAAGCTTTAGCTGTACAAAAACCCTCCAGTGCTGCAAACTACCTTACAGGAGACATGAAGGGAAACAGCTTGTTGCTTTTTTGGCACCTGCTCTCTATACCTCTATTAACAATAGTTCCCCATTGATATGACTTAAACTCTCTAGATGTGCATTCTTTAAATGTTTTTCATTAAATTAAAATATATAAGACAATGAGTCTGGTCTGTAGGCACTTCCCTTTTTCTTTCATGGGTTGAATTTTTAATATTCACAAAAAGGACTTCATGCTGTGGGTCTTTCAATCATAATGGAGCAGAAATTGCATAAACTTCCTTGCAAAGTTCTGTAAATACACGAAGTAGTGGTAAAGTTTTTTGGGTTTTTTTGTTCTATCTGAACGCTACTAATCTTGGTCAGGGTATGTGCAGGTTTTTATGATCCTAATTCATAATAATGATGTATGACTTTATTTTCATAGCATGGCACAAAGCTCTAGTTTATGATGTGTGCCTATGCTGAGATCACCACATTTGTGTTCCTCTCTGATCTAACCTACATTTGAACTGAGGCTGTCAAAAGTGAAAGGCAAAAATTTATACTGCCTAAAGTGGACTAAGTGTACATAAATCTATTCATCCCAACTTTTCTGATCTAGACTCTTATCCCATCAGCTTTATCAGCCCTAATGTCTCATGTGGCTGTTTGTCTGTGTGCATTTGTACACATTTTCCATGCATTCTCTCTCACCTGTAAGTGAAACAGCCTTTCAGAACCTGTCTGCCAAGCTAAGCTCCTCACTGGTTAAGCTCCTGTTCATCAAGAAACTTATCCATGGGCAGATCTAGGATTTTGAAAAAGAGGATAAAGATGATGTGGCATATCATCGCATATAACACATTTTTCTCCAGGTAAAGAACGACTAGAAGCCTTACTAATATGCTAGGGGCCTAGCACTACATTATTCAGTTTAAGATCAAAGCAAAAACAAGTATAAATTTATTTGAAATGTGTAATAATTTTCTAGTTTATATGTTAAGTTTAAAAAAAATGCAAATTGGCTAAAAACCAACAAAATATATCGTTTCATTATTCCTTTAGTCATTATAGTTAAATGTTATAACTCAGGGACTCTGAGCAGGCAGGCCAGTCTGGGCCAAGCACTTCAGCAGCCATGCCTGTAGTAAGGAAATATCTTGAGTGGCTGCTGGGAGTGCCGCCTATCCGTCTAGCACCAGCTGGGGCTCTGGGTTTCCAGGCCAGTCAACAGTTCTTCTGTGGGAAGCCTTCTGGTTCCTGCACTCTGACTTTCCTGGGTCCTGACCCTGGTTTAGCTCTGCTTTTGGACTTGGTCCTGTGGATTATCATCTCTCTCAGGTTGCTGCTTGGCATCTGATCCCTGGATCCAGACCTTGGACTGTGTTGTCTACTCTGCCACTGGATTTCCTTCTGTATTTGGTTACCATCCTCTGATCCAGCCCCAGGCCCCTGATTTCCTCAGTGGACTAACCATTAGGTCAGGCCGCCTATGCCACAGTTCCTTACAGCACATCTCTTCTTCAGATTCATAAACCAAAATATGATCTTCTTGAGTGTTTTGATAGTGCCTCCAATACTTCAGTGTCGGTCTTTTCTATAACAAAGTTAATATTAATAAGTTTTTATAACTCATTCACACTTGAGTTAAGGTTTTTGTCTAGAGCTAAAAACAGTCTGCAGGGCTGTGAAATAGAAGAGACATTAACAGGAATGGCTAACAGCAAAATTGCAGAAGAAAAGACAGTATGAATAATGGAATATCAAGACCATTAAAAAAGAGAGAGGGTCATTAACACCTGTGAAGTAAACAGAGACTAGCAGGAATCAGATTATAATAAATCACGAAGTCAATTGACTCCCTCAGTAGTGCCTGAATAGAAATGCTGCTGTCTGCTGAACTTTTACCTGACTGACTAGGTCAGGAGTTGGAAACCTATGGCCCTCAGGCAGGATCTGGCCCACAGAGCTTTTGGACCCGGCCTGCAGAGCCATGCCTTTAGCAGCTTTCTGTGGTGGGAAGCCCTCCTTCCTCTGTACCACAGTTGGGCATCTGGGGCTCCAACTGTGAGGGAGATCTGCCCTTGCCATGCTGCGTTCAAGCAGGATGGGATCTGGTAGAGGAGGTGTGTGTGCAGGGGGGGAGGGCAGGGTTCTCTGCACTGAACTGCAGCTGAGCAGTGGGGAGAAGAGGTGGCAGTGACCTGGTCCTAATGCACACTTGCTTTCAACCCACTTCTCTGCTGTCTGTCAGTCCTGCACATTATATCACTTACTAAATTTAGAAGGTAGATATTTTGTTAGCCTGGTGATTGTGTCTTTCCGTATCTTTGACAAATCTAGAGCTGGGGTGTCAAACTCAATCAGTCCCCTGCCCGGAATGCAGACTGCAGGTCTTTCCATGGGCTGGTTCTGGCCCTGGTGGTTTGGCAGGGGTATGGGGGTTAATGTAGCCATTGCTCACTCACCCCCACTGCTGGCATAGCAGGGTTCTGCACTTGGAAATTTGGCAGTGGGCCTTGCCCATGTTGTTCCCACCTCCTCCAGGAGCCCAAGGCCTGGATGAAACAGCTCTGTGGGCCAGATTCAGCCTATAGGCCATGTCTTTGACATCCCTGATCTAGAGCATTTTAGGTATATCAGCTTTTAATAACATATAACTAAACAGTTTGGAAGGGGTAAGGAAATCCTCACATCCTCAGCCTCAGAATGTTTAGCAAGTGAGGGTCTGGTCCTACACAACACTGAGCAGCCTCGGCTCTGTTGACTTTACCTTGAAAGACTGGATCATAGATAGGGAAAACCGACACTGCAAGAAAAGAGGTAATGAGAGTTGTGGAGAGTTTAGCAGTGATGGGGACAAGGAAGGGTTCTTAGAAGTAGATCATAAGGTGAGATTTTTAAGGAAGGAACGAGTAGAGTTCCAAGTGTAGGGTTGCATTATGAATGGAGGTTGAAATTGCAAGGCAGAATGACTAGGAAGAAGAGCAGATAGGGAGAACATAGGTAGCAACAGAGAGCTGGAGGAACTTGAGACAAGTATGTTCAGGGCATCCTGACTGTGATGAGAAGTTGGACCATAACATGGTAAGTGATAGGAACCTAGCAGACAGGTGCAATGCGGTCAGGGCTATGATGAAAGAAACATCAGCAACAGCGTTTAAGATAGAGTGGAGAGTCAAGGGTGGTGAGAAGGAGGAGGGATGGACAAAGACAAGTTTAAAGCATGCAAGCCAAGTTAATTTAAGGAGTAAACAAGGCTGATCATTCATAGATAGAAGAGGCTGGCTAATTACAAGGCTGGGTATCAGAGCTTAGTTAGGGACTCATAGTGAAGGGAGATGAGTAAATGGTTTAAGATGATGTTGCAGTTGTAAATTTGGGAGGGGATGGGAAGAGTGCTGGAGATGATGGTTGGTGATGGGCAAGGGGAAGTGGAGTGTGTCACCGCCGAGAGCCGTGGCGCGGGGTTCGGGGCTTTAGGAGCCCTAATCGGCGGGCAGGTACTTGTGACGCTTGGAGTGGAATCAGGCACTCAAGCGTTTGGATTGAACAAAAGATTGTTTACTTACACTGCTCGTACAGTGCAGGTCAGAAACTTGCTTCGATTACAGTTGTAAAACTTGGGTTGGGCAGAAATTACAAAGTTGGTTTGGTCGGTCTGCAAATGTGTTCAGGGTGTTCGGGCCGGCAGTTGTCTTACGTCTCGGGTGGGGGTGTGCTAGGCCCCCTTGGGTCGGTGACGGGGAGTCTTTAGTGGTTGATCAGGCTGCTAAGTTCTTCTCTAAGACACACGTGGAGTTTGCTAGGCTCCACAGCGTGCTCAGAGCTCTCCACGAGATGTATGTGGAGTTCTCCAACTTGGGCGGAAACTGCTTCAACCTCTTATATGGCTAGCAAGCCAATCACTGGTCACCACGTAGGAATAATTTAAAACTGGCCAATAATAATGTGAATTTGCATGAGTGGCGGGAACTTCTTTCTAAACTGTAATTTTCCACTATTGTAGCATTTCGTTACTGGGTTCAGGCATAGCGGAATTTTCCTCCATGACCTAGTTACTGCCACCAGAATGATTGACAGCAAAACTATGCCATATGTATCGGACCCATGGAATTTTCCTCTGTGCTATGTCATTTCTCCTCTGGGCTATACCAATTCTCCTCTGGGCTATACCAATTCT
>NW_005841985.1:1476268-1477103 GCF_000455745.1 Alligator sinensis
CTTAATTTTATGTTCTTTTCTCTAATTCGATTTTTTAAGGTAACTGAGAGTGGGGTATTAGATTAATGCCCCCTATACAGAGGGTTCCTATAATTGTGGAGTAACCACATTATGCTCTTATTATACTTGAAACTTTAGCTCTTAGAACACTGAGTTTCCGTGCCGTCATTAGCAGCCTTTCTTCATTCCCTTCAAACACCCTTCTATTTCTTCTACTGTCACCTCTCTTCCCAGATCGTTCCTTTTCCTCTTCTTTTAATGTATAGGTTCCTATAGAACCTCGCCTTCTGTTCCTTTACTACTTGCCCCCTTCCGTCATCATCTCCCTCATCTCTTTCCTCACGTTCCTTAAATCAATGCTTTTGTCTACACCCGACCTTTTTGCGACATCCCCCAAACCTTCAGATTACCAATGCTGTTCTCTTTTAGTAATTCAGAGCTGGCATAAGCTGGTTACAGTCAGCATGTCAAACAACTTGGACCGCTCAAAACATTATAGCTTAGCTTTACTGCGTAAAGTTTTAAACAGGCTTTTAAACAAAACAAAACAAGTACGTACAAGATCATTAACAGGAAAAGAGGAACCATAAAATGAGCCGATATTATGGCTTTGGCCTAAAATGACAGAAGGTTCAGGACCAAGTTAGAGGTTTTGAAGTCAGCTCCATTCGCCGAGGAACCTGTTGGTAACAGCAGGAGTAGAGCGACGACCCTGCTTGCGACATATGAGTAGGCGGCCATTGTGGCGTTGACCCGGGTGTGTTGCAGGTTGGTGCTCGGTGATTCTCGCGATCGGGCAGTCACAGATTGCCGCTTCGTCACTGCTTGGCCTGTA
>NW_005841985.1:1479003-1494718 GCF_000455745.1 Alligator sinensis
TTTTTCTAAACTGTAATTTTCCACTACTGTAGCATTTGGTTACTGGGTTCAGGCATAGCGGAATTTTCCTCCATGACCTAGTTACTGCCACCAGAATGATTGACAGCAAAACTATGCCATATGTATCGGACCCATGGAATTTTCCTCTGTGCTATGTCATTTCTCCTCTGGGCTATACCAATTCTCCTCTGGGCTATACCAATTCTCCTCTGTGCTATAGGCATCTAATTAATGGGTTCTGACAGAGTGGAGAAGCAGGATTAAGGGAAAGACAAAAACTGAAATGTTTTGGAGGGACTGGCTGGTGTTCAGTTCCATCTGACCAATGCAAAAGCAAAGAGTCAACTTCACTGTCTATTGTGGTGTTTCTTCTTTTCTTTTGAACACTTGTGAAAAAAATCTGAGTTTGAACATACATGAAAAGAAGCCACACCCTGACAGCTCAGTGGTTGTCAGTAGTGGAGGCACTTTTTCAGTTCAGTTCACTTAATAACACAGCCCTTGTCACATTGGCACTGCTTTACTTGGAAATGCAAACCAAAATAAGTACTTTGTCAAAATTTATTTTTGATTGCTGATGTCTTTCCAGGGATATCAGCATTATGGATTAGTGGGGCTTTACAAAAGCATCCATTTATTAGAAACATACTTCTTTACAGTAATGTTTTGGCTATTGTAGACAGTTATTTTTACATTTATGGATTTCTTTTTTTTTTTTTGCGGTTGCTTATTGCTGACTTTTAAAAGTCACTAAATGAGATACGAGTCTAAAATTTATTAACACTCGAATAAAATCTTTTTTGTGATTAGAGATTTCTGTTGCTTTGTTTTCCACTTTTCTGTGGGATATATATTTTAAAAGCTGATGACAGAGTGCATTTTATTTAGGAAACAAACAGTGAAGATCCTCAGATGATAATAAATTTAAGACAAGCCAACATTTAAGCTGGAGATTAGGAGGAACTTTCTGACTGAGGGTTGTCAAGCACTGGACCAGGCTACCTAGAGAAACAGTGGAATCGCCATCCTTGGAAATCTTCAAGAGTAGGTTGGGCAGGTACTTGGCAGGGATGGTTGTTAGGAATGATCCTTTCGAGCAGGGAGCTGGACTAGATGACTCTGAGAGGTCCTTTCCAGTCTTACTTTCCTAAGATCCCTTTTTCTAGTCATGACTCCTCACTGGCTGCAGGAAGATGGCTGATGGTAGTAGCTAGCAGAAACTCTCTCTAGTTGACTCAACCTGGCTTTAGGACAGCTTATTAGAGGATCTAGTTGCAGATCTCATACAGCAGACCTGCTTGGTTAAAAGGAAATTAGTTAGTCCAGTTAGTTTATACTTTTACTCCCCATTTATCCACTGAATAGTATTAAGAAAAAGTAAGATCTGGGCATGTGTTGTCACGGGGAAGACAAGAATCTAGAACTGGCTGGAGAGGAAGAGACAATGCCCCTAGGAATACATGAAGATGTGATGTGATCTGAAGCGCATGCACAGGGGGTGTTCTCAGTAAACACACATGACCTCAGAATGAAAATAGCATTGATCCAAACTGATAAAAATTTGGCAACATTCATTACAGAGTGAAAAGCATTTTTTTTTAATTTGCAGCTATTGTGAAAAGGTAAGCGTATGTTTAATGGCATATGTACAACTCTGTATCTGTGTCAAGTGCCTCTTGCTTGGTTGCTTTTTTACTGCTTCTGTGTAATATTTTCTGTCTCCTGTCTTTGTAAGTCACATTGACCCCTTTCTTTGAGAAGTCTACACTGCACTTTTCGTTTTCCTTTTTAGTTGCAAGTCCTACATGTCAGACTTAAAATAGCACTCTGCTTTAAATCAACTTCATCAATATCTTTCTCAGCTGTCGTAATTCCACCCTCCCTATGTACTTATCTTAGTTGCATAACATCATCTGGTGATTATCAACAAAGACTTAGGTTGAAGCCTTAGGTTAATTACCTTGGTGTCATACAGGAAAATCTCCCCACATATTACTGATAAAATTGCATTTACCTTAGCCATTTACTCTACATATTCACTTAACTCCCAGTGTCTCTTTGTGATGTGCTATCATTTGAAGGCTAACTCCCAGATGCTACTACTTCTAGATTCCATTCACACCCATAATTTAACATTCATAGACCCAGAGGAACAGACTTCCACCTTCAGCTTCCTCTGTGCAAAAATGAAATTTATTTTCTATGTATGGGGACTTTTTACCATCTTCAATTTTCTCTGAGCCTGAGGAAGGGTGCATTTCCCCGCAAGTTTGCAGAAAAAGATATTTATTTTGTGATTTCTTAGTTGGCTTAATAAAAGGGATCATCTCTGAACCAAGAGTTCTAGAGGTTTGCATTTCTTGATGTAAACATACATGTTTTCTTTAAAACATTACTGCTTTGACCACATTAGGTTGTCCTGATATAAGGAAGACAAGATTGGTTTATTTCCATGTGTATCTGTCATCACCTCTGTTATCACTTAAAAGCATATGTGCCTAATAATTGAAATGGGTAGTCTTTTTTCTCACCAAACTAGAAAGCAAAAATCTGTGCTGAAAACATACTTCAAATGATGCTCCACCTTGTCCTCAACAGAAAACTTTTCTCATAGATCTCTGAAGTTGGTGGGAAAGATGGAGCATTGGATTCTGTTCAGATCCTATTCCACTTGGCTTTAGAGTTTCTCTTCAGAGTTCATTGACTCCTTGCTCCTTCTTGCCAGGGCCTGGATTTTTAGAGAAGATTTCTGGAGGAGCCATTGCTCCGTAGATGCCTTCCCCCCCCCCACCATACTCTCCTGGCAATGAAATATTAACGAGGCAAGCTAGATTGAGCATACACATAAGGTAGTAAAATATTAATTCTTTTTTGTGCTGTCAGACTAGTTAAATACAGCTGTCAAAAATGTTGGGGCACGCTGATATAAGGATTAAGCACCAAGTCTCCTATTTTTCTCCTTGTTCTGCCAGTTGATATAGTATCAGTGTCCTAATCTCCCTGTTGGCATTCTGCAGTGGCTCATATTCTCTTTTGTACCCTTGTTGTTCTGAAGACTGTAACTTTTTTTTATTGACTCATCCATCCTAAAGGAACCTTGGCAAAACTGCAGCTAATTTAACATGTTTGTGCCAGCATGCTGGTCCTGAACTGCGGCCACATCTATTTATCCAGGCTGAACCATAATGGCTCAGTGGTCAAGGGGCTGCTTTTATGGTCACATTTTTAACCTCCAATATCGTACACAATCAGGGTCATAGCTCTCCCTCTGGCTTTGTTCCAAACTGTGGTCATGACTCTGCTGTATCATCTGTAACAGCAGGTTTCCTTTGCCTCCTCTCAGGAGCTGCTGATGAGTGGGAAGCAGTCATTTAACTAAAATGTTCCATTTAATTTGAATGATTCTTGTTAAGTGTGTTGTTACTTGCGTAAAATACTAGAATTGTTTTAAGAATGTTTATGTTTGAGAGAGCATTTTTGGTCCCAGGCGTGGAATCCCATTTGGTCACTCCCAGCAGGGATGTGCCTTATGGTTTTGGGAAAAAATAAGAACCATCCTTCTTTCATAATGCAAAACCATATAAATGCCCTGCCAGGTCCAGTATCATCTGCCTCAGCAAACTGATACTTATGCATTAACTGATGTCTAACAATGTCTCCCAGCCCATTTCAGTCTTTTGGGTTGGCCACTGCCTTCAGATTCTAGGTGTAGAATCCCACAGTCCAGTTCAGGGGGACTTGAATGACCTGGTAGATTATAAAGGTAACCCTTGGGAGATGCTGATTGTACATCTAGAATCTCAGTAAAGATGCTGTAGAAATGCCTATGTCCAAGCATAGTTGTAGTGGAGCTATTGAGAGCTAGGGGGGAAATGAAAAGCTAAGTAAAAGGAAACATGGAATGGAAATTAAAAATAAGACCTAGTGTTGTGGGGGTTAATGAGAATGAGGGTGATGATAATGACAAGCTGAAGAGGATCAGAGTTAAAATTCAAGGTAGGGGAATCTGGATTTAGATAACACTGTAACTAGCACCTTCAAATATCTGACAGAGACAGCTTAAGTAGAAGTTTAAAAGGCAATTAATCTGGTAGAGACATACAAAGAGGGACGATTTCAGTAGATTCTAAAATGTATGTGGTAGATACATTAGTGTTTTACCCTAACCAAAATACTTACTCTACCCATAACAACCCTATGACAATCTGAAGCCAACAGAATGTGAGATAAAACTGTTAAAATGGATGGATCAGTTCATTAGTCTGCAGCACTCATCCATCTTCCCTTTCACTCCCTTTCCAAAACACACTGCTGTGCCGCACTCAGAGTTCATGTGCTGCAGATCTGTGTGATGAATCCAGTTTTTAGTAAACTGCAGCATACCAGGCAGACTATCAAAGAAGCTCAGCATTACAATGGGGACTCCATTTTTTAAAAGAGCTTGGCTGTCATATAGGCAGACAAGGTTCCTTGGGTGAATTTGATATCTTTTATTAGACCAACCCAAATAGTTGGAGAATATTTATTAAGCAAGCTTTCGGGTTCAAAAACCCTTTGTCAGGCTAAGGAAGCTGCAGCAGTTGGTGTGTGCTCTTCCTGGATGGAATGAAAAGTAAAGAAGCCAGGGGCTGGGCTGGGCTGGGCTGGGGAGTCAGTTGCCAGACAGATTATAATGTATCAAAAATCCAATGTCTATGTTTCGTCCATGATCTCTAGTATCCAGCAGGTTGATGAAATGGAGCTCATAGGCTCGTCTCTGGGAAGTGTTGTGTAAGTTTCCCTTGAGGATCAGGACTGAGAGATTGGAGAGAGAGTGGTTTTCTTGTGAGAAATGTGCCCCCACCGGTAATTGGGTATTTCTGTCTTTGATGGATTTCCAGTGTGCGTTCATTCTGGTGCGCAGTTGTTGTTTGGTCTCTCCTACGTATTTTCCATCAGGGCATTTGGTGCATTGGAAGAGGTATATTACATTTCTGGAGGTGCAGTTGTAAGATCCTGGGATGCTGATGGCTCTGTTGTGTGGCTGTCATATAGGCACCTAAATTAGTGTTTCACTTGTAAGGAGTTCTTTCTCATATGCTTGAGCTTCTTTTGTATATGAAAAAATGAGGGAGAGATCCCCTAAATGAGAAAATACCTGATAACTGTATAGTGTGCCTGAGTTTAAGAAGAAAGCAAATGATGAGTCATTATGCCAGTCCTTTTGTTGTGGTCCATATATACAGACAACCACGGATAATGGTTCTAATTTAAATTATGATTTATATTACAGTAGCATTTATAGTGTCTCTGGTGAGACAGGATTTCCAAAATTCCCTCTAATTCTAGTAGGACCAGATTTTCACTCATAGTGGGTATGTCTATGCCAGATGATTTACTGGGCATTAAACTAATGTAATGTACAGTAAAGCATCTACATGTGAGCAGGACTTACTGAGCAGTAAATTAGTCTAATGCATGGTTTGCTAGCACCTATAGATACAGATGCTAGATTAACTGCACCTTAGGTACTGTGCAGTAGCACACGTGTGCAAGTGTGCACTCGGGTGCAAGTGTGCTTCCTGTTAGTCACACCAGAAGGGGGCTAGCCTCCTGCTTGGAGCAGAGCAACATAGCTGGGATGGTTCCTTGGCTGTCCCAGGCTGGCCTGCAGACCCCTGTGGCCCGTACCAGTAGCTGCCTGCCCAGGCATTGTGTCCTATACGTGAGGACACATGCCAGTCACAGCAGCTCTGCAGATCTTGGCTTTGGCCTGTGGGGCCTGTTGCACAGCTGCCTGTCCCCAGGCACTGTGCCTCTTTGCCGCTGGCGAGTTCCAAGCCCTACTGGCACCCAGAGTCCCTCCCAGAGCCCCCAAGGCCCTGGCACAGCTGCGATGGCATTCTCCCTGATGCTGCTTATAGTGTCCCATCACAGATGGCACTCCCGCTGCCTGGAGTCCTCTTCCCACCATGCCTCCTTCACCTAGCCCTCTCAGAAGAGCTCCTCAGTGCCTTGCAGGTGGCGTGCAGCACATAGGCTGTGGCAATGACCCAGGGGATGTTGGCCTCAATGAACTTAAGGCGGGTGGTGAGGGTGCACCAATGTCCCTTTGTGGCACCTGAAGGTGCACTTGACCAACACATGACTCCAGTCCAGGGACCTGTTGAAGTGTACCTGCATGGGTTGATCTGGCCAGTGTAGGGGTGCATGAGCCATGGCAGCAGTGGGTGGGTGGTGTCCCTCATGAGGAGAGGTGGGACGGTCATAATGTTCAAGTGCAGGTCTGTGACACCTGGCACAAAGTGCTCATTCTCCACCAGGGCTAGCAGAGTGAAGTTCTGGAAGATCTGGGTGTCATGGGTATTGACTGATTCTTGTGAAGGCACCTCAGTGGTCTTCCACAGCCTGAAGCCCAACCGAGTGGAAGTCCCACTGGCTGAAGTGTGGGCAGTATGCCTAGGGCAGGCAGGTGACCGGGGGAGGAGGGGGGCAGTATGCCTAGGGTCCTGATGCACTTCAAGGGCTCAGAAACCTGCCACCACCTCCAGGGGGGCAGTGACCCGGATCATAGTAAGGTCCAGCATGTCCTGGAGGGCGCTGAAGACCTCCAGGATGGCATCCATAGCAGTTGCCTTGCCCGCCTCAAGCAGATGGCTGATGTACTTCAGATTGGAGGATGTGGAGAGTTTGAGAAGGGTGACGGCCATCCAGATCTGTGCGGGGAGGGGCAGTCACATGGTGGTGGGCTGCTGCTCCAAGTGTAGGCCAAATTGGTGGAATAGGTCCTAGAACATGGTTTGGGTCATCCAGAAGGAGCCCAGTTACCGGTCACCATTCCAGGTACACTGGATGATGCAGTGCCACCAGTCCCACCTGGCATGATGGGCTCAGAAACAGCGGGGCTGGAGCCCCAGGAGCTTGTGGATGGCCCCAGGAGCTTGTGGATGGCGCCTGTGGCAACATCCAAGTGGATGTCATCTGTGTCGCTGCCAGGGTCTGGGAGGCTACCCAGAGGCTGGTAGCTGCTGGCCCAGGGGTGGTGGGCCACGGACTGGGCTCTGTGCCTGGCTGTGCAGCCACATGGCAGGGTGAGGTGGATGGGGTTGAGGCCCACCTGGACTAGGTGACAGTCACCGCAGCTGTGAATTGTTGCAGTGCAGCAGCAAGCAGCAGCCCACAGCTCTGGTTATTGCTGCCAACTGCTCTGGGCCAGAGAAGCATGTGGCCAGGGCATAAGGTGTGGGGCAGCCTTTTAAAGAGCACACCTAGGGTCCAGGTAGTTGTGGCCAGGCCTGTAGCTCCCTCTGGCTGCTGCAGGGGGCAGAGCATGGCTGGAAAGGCCTGGAACTGGCTACTCCCATTGAGCGCAAATCTGTACCCAACAGGGTGCACATGTAGATCCCTTCCTGGGCAAAGCTTAACAAGCCTTATTTTACTGTGCAGTAAGCTTAAGGTGCATTAATAGCATGTGTAGACATGCCCAGTGATGGGCTTTTACTGCCTCAATTAACTAACAGTCCTCATAGACCTAGAGTAGGTGAGGTAGCAAAGAGACGTACAGGGTGAAATGACCTGCTGAAGGTCAGGCAGGGTATTAGTGGAAAGGTAGAATCTCTCTTCATATGGCAGAATGGTGTCTGTCTCCCAGAGATTTTGGTCTCTACAGAAAGAGGTTTTTCTTTTTTAATTATCTTCTCCATTTCTTTGTCGGCAGTTAAATAAATACATCTGCATCATGAGTGTCATGGATCCAATCACAGATGTTATGATTTTCTGAAAATTTGGCAAAGTAGGGAATCATGAATGTTTCAGTCCAGGTTTGGCAGGCATGCCATAAATTTGCCCCTCAGCCTTCTTGAGTCAATCCCCCCTTCCCCTTCCTGATCTGCTACTCTGCTTTCTGCTACTATGCTCCCTGCACCCTTCTCAACCTGCTGTGTGCCACACACGGTGCGTCTACACATACACTTTACTGCCCAGTAGACTAATTTACTGCAAAGTAAACATCACGGTCTATATGTGCACTAGATAGTCCCATGATGTCAGGATTAGTTTACTTGGGCTCAAATTGCACCAGAGTTTATTAATTCCATGTATAGATGCATCCACTGGGGCTGCCTATGCCACTTGTATTACTCATGCCACAAGTTGGCCATCCTTGCATTCATGGGTCGGTTGTGAGGCGTCATGCAAGGATCATCACTGATGCTGCATATAGTATACATGATTCTTATATCTTTACATTATGCAATATATGTTGCTGGCACATTTGCCAGTGGACAAGTCATGGGCCAGAAATTACAGCTATGTGGTCTTTAAGATGAAGCTAAATTCTATCTTCAATTATATCTCATGAAATCCTATGGATTGTGGGTATATCTGAGAATAGGTTTTGGCCCACAGTATATGCATGATATCTTTGAGTAAGTTTATGTCCTGTTTGTTTATCCTCTTTTTTTATTTAAAAATGTCTTGTAGTTTTAAGTTCCCAATTATGTCTTTAGAAATTTAGAATATTTCTGTCCTTGCTTAAATATTGGGCTGTAGGGTGGAAAGCTATTTGAGCATTTGTCATGCCTTAATGAAAAATGCTGTTAGTTTTGTCAAGTTAGTGAATAAGCAAACCATTAACTCACCTTTAGCTTTTGCTCACTTGAAGAAGAGATATTTAAAGCAAGTGCATGCATGTTTCTAACAAGTTGCTGACTTCGTGGGAAGAAGTGAGGTGAGGCCGCAGCTAGAGTACTGCATCCAATTCTGGGCTCCACAATTCAAGAAAGATGTGGAGAAGCTTGAGAGAGTGCAGAGGAGAGCCACATGCATGATCAGAGGGAGAGCCACATGCATGATCAGAGGGCAGGAGAGCAGGCCTTTATGATGAGAGGCTGAGAGCCATGGGACTCTTCAGCCTGGAAAAGCGCAGGCTCAGGGGTGATCTGGTGGCTGCCTACAAATATATAAGGGGTGTGCATCAGGATCTGGGGGAACACCTGTTCACCAGAGTGCCCCAAGGGATGACAAGGTCAAATGGTCACAACCCCTTCCAAGACCATTTTAGGCTGGACATAAGGAACAATTTATTTACTGTCTAAGCTCCCAAGGACTGGAATAGACTCCCTCCAGAGGTGGTGCAAACACCTACTCTGGACTCTTTTAAGAAAAGTTTGGATGCTTGTCTTGCTGGGATCCTTTGAACCTAGCTGACTTCCTGCCCCTTGGGCAGGGGGCTGGAGTCAATGATCTTCCCTTCCAGCCCTAATGTCTATGAAATCTATGAAACTTGTTAGAAGAAGAGTATATTGTATGGGAGTGGGCAGCCCTGCATACTGAATAGAAAGTGCTTATGTAACGCTTACAGAGGTTAGGGACAGATGTTACAGGTTCCAGTCCCACAGCAAGGGTTAAGTTCAGGCTCAATCCTAAAATGGCAGTGTGCCAATGGAGGAATGCTGTCCTCTCAACAAGTGCTGTCAATCAGATGCAACACCAACCTTTCAACCTTAACATAATGCTTGAATAGCACAACTTTCTGAATAAGCCAATCCTTAATCTTGCCTGCTTTTTTGCCCTGCTTTCCACTTCCTTGTGGCTTACTCCTCTAACTTTTCCTTGGGTAGTAACATTGCTTGCACCTTTCTCCTCCTCCCCCTTCACTCAAACATAGGTTCTGCTTCTTTGACCGTCCCCATTTAATTAATTTGAATTCGGTTGCTCCTACTTGGGCTGTCATTGATAAGTGGATAGAAGTGTGCAAGTGGCATTACACAGCTTTGGTCTTATTGCACGATAGCTCAATATAGAATTTCCTAAAATAAATAAAGCTCAGTGCTAACGTTAGCAAGAAGCAGAATTTCTGACTTCTTCAGGGCATAACAGAAGACACATTATTAATGTTTTTCATCAGTTTTGTTGCTCTAATTTTTTCTAATCATATTTGCGTTTTCCTTTTCATTCAAAGAAGCTGGAAAACTTGGAGAATTTACATGCCTGCTAGAAGTTCCAAATTGTAACTTGGGCTAATGATCCTACTCTGAAACTTCAGTAGCTCTTTGTCTGTAGGGTATGAGTGCTTTCTGTAAAATGTGAGAGTCAAAGGCTGTGTCCAGATGAGTGAGCATGTGCCGGTTGCGGCATCTCAAAGCAGTTTGAGACTCCACAGGAAGCATGTGAGGAATGAAAAAATGTTCCCCACACTGCATATTTGCAGCGCAGACTCTAAATTTGACACTGGGAAATCCTGGTATGAAAAAAAACACCACCCTGGAAAAAAGTGACACAGGGCGTGCTCCTGGAGCTTTCCCTGAAGCAACTGGCGGCTGGGTCCTCCAGAGAGATGCCCTAGCATCTGGCCAGAGCCTCTCTATGCCTGCCACATGCCCCTGCTGCTCCAGCACGCTGCCTCAGTGTGCTGGAGGAAATAGAAGCATGGCAAGGCTGGCAGCAGTGGCTTGGACCCAGGCTCTTCCCCGGTAAGCAGGGACGTGGGAAGGACTGTGTGGGTATAGCGGGGACTGTGGGTGTGGGGGGACTGTGTGGGTGGGGTGGGTCCCCCACTTGCCCCCACAGCTCACAGCCTCCACCACCCCGCAGCAGCAGGAGCCAGCAGCAGGCTGTTGAGGTGCTGATAGCCCACTGCTGGCAGAGCCCCCCCCAGCAGTGCTCAGAGTTACCTGAGATCCGGGAGCTCTATGTGGTGCACAGAGCCGGCTCGGCCCACGGGTGCACGCCATCAAACAGGACCAGGCTAGCTCCTGCTGCACCCCGGGGCTCCCAGCACAGCAGGCAGGATTCATGTGCTGTCAGACTAGGCTGGCTCCATGGAGGCAGGAGCCGGCCCAGCCCAATGGTGTGCAGCTCCTGCCTGTGGTGCTGGGAGCTGTGGGTGGCAGCAGGAGTGGCCTGGTTTTGAACCAAAGCATGTTCCAGCAGGTTGGGCCAGCTCCATGCACCACATGGAGCTCCCAGGCCTCAGGGGGCACTACACACTGCCAGGGGGCTCTGCACCCAGTGGGCCATGAGCACCCTGATGGCCTGCTGCTGCTCACACCCTACCCCCCACACACCTTCCCATTGCCCCAAACCCCACATCCCCTCCACAAATCTCACACCCTGTGTGCCCAGTCACCAGATGGGACAGGACTTGCTGGCTGGAGCCATGGCTGCAGGGGCAACTGCCACACTGCAGCCCTGCCCCATGCCCACTTTGGTGCTGGGACATGTGGCCCCAGCCTGGGAGGGTTCCCTGTTGCAGGACAGGAACCACTTGGGGGTGTGATGGGCTGGATGGAGAAGTGGAGTTGGCAGCAGGGATGTGTGTGTGTGTGAGAGAGAGATGGGGTTTGGCGGGGGAGCGCTTCTGGTAGGAGAGGCCACCAGAGCTGGGCTTAGGGTCCCCCTGCCTCCCTAGAGCAGCCTGTGCAGGGGGAGGCCAGCCTGCAAGTGAAGGGGCTTGTCCAGCCCAGCCCCTGAGCCCCAATTGAGGGCTTCCCAGGAACAGCATGAGGATTGCTGGGGCCTGGGTACAGGTGCAGGGAGCAGAATAGAAAGGGCTGGCACTGCTCAGAGCCACAAAGCAGAAGGTGGCACAGCTACAGCTGGACACATGTCCTGATGCTGGGATGGAGCTGCTGCTGGGAGGGAGCTAGTGATGAGCAGGCAGGGGCTGTGGGTCAGGACTGAGGGGCACTGGTAGGGCTGTGAGCTGGGAGTGAGGGGCAAGGGCATGGGCAGAGGCAGGGCACTAGTATCCCAGTGCTGCTCAGAGCTCCACATCCTGGTGAACAAAGGGGACAGGGGCAGTTCTGATTTCTTATGATAAAAAAAAACAAAAGCAAACACCAAAGTGTATAGATATTTAGAATTCATTTTATTATGATGATAGAGGCACTGGTAGGCTTCCATATTGCTTTAAAATTGTAAATATATCAATAAAACATGGCTCAACTGATCTCTCTATGTATTGTGGTATTTCATTTTAATTGCAGAAGAACATGGATTTGGGGTATTTTAATGAGAGAATTCGGGATTTTTTATCAGAGAATTTGCAATTTTTAATCAGGTAACTCCAGGATCTCTGCTGGTGAAGACACAGGCAGAGAAGCCTGCCCAGGACCAGCACCAGGGACCCAGCTGGAGGGCAGAGAAGGTGGCTGACCCTCCTGGCCATTTGGGGCCAGGAGGACATGCTTTAATAGTTCAAAGTGGACCACTGCAAGAAGCACATCTTCTGGGTGATAGCTTCCCAGATGGCAGAGCAGGGGCAGCAGAAGACATGACAGTAATGCTACCTGAAGGCCAACTGTACAGTCACAGCCCACTGGCAGCTGGCCCAGAGGTGCAGGAGGCTCTGCTGCAGTACCTGTACCACAGTCCAGGCAGCTGTGCACTCCCTGTCCAGGTCTGGCAGGCGTGCAGACATGGGGCTGCAGGGCCAAGGGGCAGGTGCTGTCGCAGGTGGCAGCAGGTCACAGCCAGGCAGCAGCCCCCGCTGCCAGACTGCTGCAGTGGTAGAGGATGCAGGAGCCACTCCAGGTTAGGGCTGCTTCAGTTGGAACAAGGGGCTAATGTCCCCAGATACCAACTGACCAGGCCTCAGGAGCTCCAGAGGGCAAATAGCCCTGAGCTGCTCACCAGGGCAGCTTTTTATACTGCTGTGGCCAGCACAGCTCCCCCTGGTTGAAGATCTGGGAGGAGCTGGACAGGGTCATTTTGCCCCAAATGGCACAATTTGCTTCACACCAAAATGCATGTTCAGGCATGTGTCTGGGGCACAAATCTTGCTATTTGAGCTGCTGCAAGTGCATGTGCCTGCATGTGTGGATGTGCCAAAATGTTCAGATCCAGTGCTCAGAATGTGACTGGCACATAGCTCACCTGCTGGGTTTGATGCAAATGTTCTTATCTTGCTTCATCAATTCCTATAGAATGTTTTACATGTTTTCCCATGCTCTTTGTTGCATGTGAAGTTTCTGCTTACCTTTACACTGTCTGTTAGACCAAGATGGTTAGACCACTGGTATGAAAGGAATTCAGGAAGGTACGTAATTATTTACAGATAATTACACTGCCATGCTAACAAGTGCTCACTAAGGTGTTCAGAATGTTCTTTCAAGTAAAAGGACGGAAAATAGTGTGTGCATATGTGTGTGTATGCATTTGTGCATGTATGTGTGCATACGTGTGTGTGTGTGTGTGTGCATGTGAGAGAGAGAGAGAGAGAACAGCAGTGTGTGCATGTGTGTGCAAAGTACCACCCTTTTATGTCTCTGGGTTTACCTGCTCTGGAATGTTGTACTGCCTTAATGATACTGGTACTGGTGAAAGTGGTATTGCCAGCTCCCATAAAGTAGCTGTAGTTAAATTAGTATAATGGTTCTTAACTTATATGTATTTGCAAATGGCAGGAGTGTCAAACTCACTTGGGGCTTCAGGCTGGATCTGGACTGCAGGGCTTCTCACAGGCTGGATCCAGCCTAGGGCATAGGGGTGGTCACCATGGTGGTGGCAGTGAGGGGTCTGGTAGTGGCATCAGTAAGGGGCCCAGTGCAGTGGGTCTGGAGGTGGTGAGGAGTCTGGGGGCAGGAGGTGGCAGGCAGGGTCCAATGACAACAGTGGATCCAGGTGTGGCAGCGGTTGCTGATTTGCTGCTCATGACAATGCACCAGAGGAGCTAAAGGGCCCTGAATTTCACAGAAACCCAAGCTCCCAATTTCTGGTGGCCTACCAGTACAGTGGCTGTATCTGGCAGTGACTCCATGGCCTATATGTTCGACAGCCCTGTCATATGGGAAGGGAAATCATCATTTTGGGATAAGGTGCCTTTATTCTACTATAACTGTATCCACACTAGGCTTTTACTGTTATAACTGTTTGGATTAAAACAAAAATAGGACACTGAGCACTGAAAGTTATATCAGACTTTACTTCATGGTGAAGCTTTCTGACCAAAAGCATGTTTGTATTTCCTGCAAAGTAGTGAGGAATTGTTGCTCCCTGATTGTTGCTTGTCTCTTGGTCAGGTTAGACTGCTATGCAGATTCTGGAGCACACCTCAGGAAGACTCCTGGTGTTTTGCCTTGGAGATGTCTGTATGATTTTTCTAAAAGTTAGGCTGTTCCAAAGAAATAATCTTAAATATGGGATGGTGCAGAAGAGACCAGTTTAGATATGCTGGGAGTTTTTAACCTAAAATAGGTGACTAAGTTAAAGCCATCAACCCTTCCAAGTGTTCTGGGACAGCCCCAAATTTCAGGGCTGTGTTCCAGTATCCCCAGAGTCCCTGCAATGTCAAAAATTTAACCTAGATTGGCTCAACTACTTCAACCTTCCTAGAGTGCCAGGTGGTATCCTGCTGTGTCTGCTGAGAGGATGCAGTACAATGCTACCTGGTGCCCAGTGAATGTGGCTATAGTGCTTCTGGTTTAGGAAACAGAGTTAATTAGCAGAGTTAATTGGTATAGTCACAGTCACTGGATGCTTTTCCCAAGCAAATAAGTTCTGCTAAACTCCTTCCAGTTAAGGAGGCAGCCCACTGAGCCTAGGCACTGCATGAATGTGGCTCTACTAATTAGCTCTTGGATGGAAAGTATTCATGTGGGGTATATAGCAATGCCTCTCAGTAGAGCTAATTAGCCCACCCATAGTGCCACGCTTAGGCGACTGAGCTAAACAGAAGTGGTATAGACTACCTCTAGGTCTGGAGCTCTGTCAAATGTCCACTATTGTGCCCTGCATTTTGTTCTTGAAGGTTGGTCACTTTAAGTGAAGAAGGTCCTTACATAACTCCTGACTGTGCTGTTAAATAAGATACTCCAAGTAATATAGCAATAGCCGGCATATAACATGGCTCATGTGGTACCTTGGAGATACTGGGTGCATCTACATGTGCAATTAATGCAAAGCAATATGCTCCCGTGCATACTGTGCTGGAATGTATTGGTCCCAGGTGCCACGTTTACATGTGCCCAGGACCACAACACATGGAGCTGGGGCAGTGCAGCCCTGGCTGGCAGGGAGCCCTGAGGGTTAGCCTGTCAGCTTGGGGCTGCTGTGACCCAGCTCAGTGTGCTGCAGAGAAGCACGAGGGTGCTCCAGTAGGGCTAGCTAGCAGGCAGCCCTTGCACTGAAGCACCCTTGTGCCTCAGCCAGCCCTGTCAGTGTCTACATGTGCGTTGCTGCATAGTAAATTACGCTGCCAGTGGATAGTACTTGTTTTTACAAGTACTAGCATATGGTGGTGTTTATTAGTTTCATGCAGCCTAATAGTGCCTCGTGTAGATGTGGAGACTTTACTGCAGAACTAATTAGGCAGCTTTGCATTAAATGTCTCGTGTAGACGCTCCCGCTGAGTGATTTTTAAAAACAAACCAGTCATCAATATGTAATGTGAACTCTTGAGCCATAGAGAGGGGTTTCAAATAGACATGTCTATTTTTCTTTTTTGGCCGTTTATTTTGAAAAGTTTCCACCACCTTTTTCCTTTATTGCCCAAACCAAAGGCACATACAAAGCATGTGATCAGAGGTGTGTTACTGCCTGCTACTTTGTGCACATTGTATGCCCTTGAAGGAGAGGCAAAGAAGCAGGAGAAAACCCCAGAAAAGCCAGTGAAATAATCAGAATAAGTACTGGGTTTGTGGCCCTGAGACAATCTAAGAGAAAAGGGCTTAGGGCCAAGTACTGACTGGAAAGGGGGTTGGAACTGTGAGCAAGGCCACTCTGGTGGTTTGATTCC
>NW_005841985.1:1494749-1500892 GCF_000455745.1 Alligator sinensis
GTGTGCAGGGAAACAGGATTTCATGCATTCTTCATTGAGTAATAGGATTGTATCAAAGTAAATACTGACTCCATCATCAATTTCGCGTCTGGATGGATACCACCTCTAATATCCCCAATGTGGGTAACTGTTTGGGTCAAAGCGGGTTAAAAATATCAATGCACTTGCTGACACAGTTTATATTTAAAGTCAGATAGAGATGGGAGCTCTGCCAACTTGTGTGAAATTAGCAAAATGCTAATGTTATGTTGGCATTTGTATATAGTAATTTAAAGTATTTTTATTTATTTCTAATTGTCTTACATACATAATAACAAGAAAATGTTAGACTTGAGGCCTGCCAGTTTTCCCACTGGCTCTTAATAAAGTTTGAGATTTGATACAGTTACTCTTGGGCCTTAAGGGGCCTCATGTCTCATCAATGCTGTAGCATAACAGTGTGTAAATTTTCTATTAGATAATGAAAGCCACATGCAAAAATAGAAACTTGCCTGGACACTCCTATAATTTTAAAAATGAGCTATTTATGTGTATATATAAATATAATATATTCAAATTTGGTTAAAAGTACATTGCTTCAGGCTTGAATTCTCTTATGCCAAGTTTTTCAGTTCTGAGACCAGTCAAACCCAATTAAAAATTGGTTAAATAGTGAAAACACTGAACAAGTCTTAAGGCAAATGACACTGCAGTGCTGTGTTATATTAAGAAATGTGGAAAATTTATTTTGACAGATTTATTTTAGCACTGGAATGATGTACACAATTATCAATCAGAAAAAAATTAGACATGTTTAAATAAAGGACCAAATTCTGCTGTAAAACACTTAAGTTTGAAGTCAGTGGAAACATTTTAGCTCTACACCTGTGAGCGCAGAATTTGTCTTCTATGTATGCCTAATTAATGCTTTTTAATCTTAAGTGTCTTTTTAGAAAAAATTCTTGCCTTGATAATCCATAGGAAAAAAAATGTTAAGAGTGTAATTACCCTGCCTGTATGTATATGTTGGGTAAATCTTCTTGACGTAGATGCCTGTGGTCTCAGTGGGCTGTACTCGGTAATGTGAGGGTATAGGCAGGCATAAAGATGGTACTGATATCAAGTTAGGATGGCCATATGTTCAGTGGGACTGTCTTGTTTTAAACACTTGTTCCAGGTATTCTGCCAATTTGATTGTATGATCACTTTTGTCCTATTTTCATTGGGTCACCTAGGACACATTTAAAACAGGATTGCTCTTAGGTGCAGTTTCCCTTTCTCCTCCCCTACTCTCTGGGTGCTCTCCCTCTTTTCCCCACTCCTCTCCGCCATCCTCTGCTCTTCAGTATGCTCAGTTGAGACCAATGCTCAGAGACAGCTGAGCATGCCAGAGAGGAAATGAAGTGTCCCATTCTGACATTCCACAAATATGCTCACCCTATATTGAATGATAAGCTGTTCTGACATTATTGTTGTGTTTGAGTGCTTGTGCGGAGGACAGCTGTAGTGAAACCATTGCAAGTTAAACTTGTTTAATTCAGGGTTAAAGTTACAATGATTATGCTAATCTGTCACTATCTCAGCCTGAAAATTTCACAGTAATATCCGAACAGCTGCTGTGCACTCGGAGTGGCAGCTCCTTCTCCCCTTTTAACGCATTATGGGATGTTTGTCTATTACCTAAATCATGTGTGTGTGATCACTTGTGCATGCAGGTACCCTATTTGCACATGCAATCTCTGTGGCAGTAGCTTGTTCACACAATCATATGCATAGAGGTGGCTTAGTATCAAGTCAGGCAAAAGCTAGGGCAGGGCATCCTACAGGTTACTTAGTTCAGAGAGGCATGAGCTTTTGTAGGCAACAGCCAACTTTGTTGAGCATCTGACAAAGTAGGCTGTTGCCTGTTAAACAAAGCTCATGCCTCTCTGGACCACTTAGTATCTGATGTGCCATTCTGCGCTTCTGCTAATTATATGCCCATTTTTCCTTTAAAAAATGAATCCATATTTATATAATAGAACTATTGTTCACATGCAGTATAAACTCCCCAAATCTTCAAAAATATTAAAATAAATTGGACATCTCAACCTCAAGTTCATATTTGAAGCTGATGGATCTTGAACACTTCCAAAAACAGGGTACTTGTTGAGCAACTCAGACTAGACAGGAGTTTAAGTTAGGCATGTATTTTCTGGGCGGGGACAGCCTTGACCACAGTGTTTGCAGAGTGAAAGTAATTCAGCCCAAGATCAGATTCAAATTGCATCAGTAGGTACATAATAAGGACTTAGGTGGGAATGGGACACTCAGTTCTTAAGAAGCATTTCAAATTGCTATGGACCTAAATCCAGTACATAAATCTATTTTGGAATTCCATTTCTTCACTCAGGTTCACATAAGCCTTCAGAACAGACCTTGAAGCAACCATTTTGCATATGTTACTCTTTCTCTGTTCATTCATGATTTGACTTGTTCATTACAACACATGACCATGTACAAACCTGGGGGATGTGGGGATGGAGGCAGGCAGGCAGGCAGATTGGTGGAAGAACCCTCAATTAACTTGCATCGTATTATGGGAGTTCTAGGTTCTGGTCTCTGCTGCCAGGCTTACTTCCATTTTTAACTGATGACTGTCTAATGTAAAATACACAAAGAATGCCAAGAAGCAATAAGCAGAACCCCGGATTCCCCCTTGCAGGAGCGTGCCCTACGTGTTATACTGTAGAATCTGTTTCTTTTGCTTGTACTTCTGGCCTCCTGACTCCTGATTGCACAGTGGCCCAGCTCAACAGAAGGGGCACCAGGGCTGGACATAGGCATAGATAAACCATGGGGCCCGGGCAGAAAGGGGGCCCGAAAATGATAATTTAAAAATTATTATTACCATTATCTCTGACGAAGGGGTCCCGATACTAAAAGTTCACTCAGGGCCAACAGGAGTCTAGGTACAGTGCTGAGGGTGGAGATTATACTCACCCATTCTGGAGCCTGGTGACTAGCACTTTCTTTTGGGGTTTAGGAGATCAGGGTTAAAATCACCTCAGAGTGAGGTGGGCCTAGCATCCAGGCCCCCCATGTCCTGGATGAATGTTGTAACTATTCGTTTGGAAGGCAAAATGTGGGTACCATCACCATGGGTCAATTGCTTACCCTCAAGCAGCAAATATCTGTCTATTTCACATAGGGATGAAATTCTGTTCCCCTTGGTACTTCTAAGTGGCAGGCTTTTATGGTGTGCTTTTTCCATAGCTTAAAATGCCACTTAGGCACATGTAGCACTTCTGTTTCCCTGACAATGTATATAGAGTGAACATGTGCAGTGGGCATATAGGCACATGCCCCTGCAGACAGGTGCTGGCACCTAAGGCCTGAAAATGTAGATGGCCAGACATGCATGGGTATTGGATGGAGGAATACCCTGCCATGTTTAGCCCCAGTAGCAGAGGGAGCCTCTTTTTGAAGCTGGTCCCTGGAACATCAAGAGAGGGAAAATATGTGGGCCAGAACGAAGAGAGTCAGAGGGGATGGTTCAGTGAGATGAATAGTGTCTAGAAGGGAGGAGGCCCTTGCTCTTAATATAGCAAATATGTCGCCACTACACTACTATCCATTTTTTTTTAATCCAGTGACCATTCAGTGCAAGCTCAAGTGGCTTAGCTTCAAAAGGAGAATAAGAGAGTGGCCTGGATAATGCCTCACCTATGTGTGATGGTTAGGGACATATGCTGGGAAGTCAAAGAATTGCAGATTCGAATCTCCTTTGGCTGAAGGAGGCAAAGAACCCAGGTCTCTCGCTTCTTGTCCAAGTACCTTAACCACTCAATCGTTGGGCTAAAATGTGGAACTGTTCCCCAGCATGTCCAGAGCATGTACATGTACTTAGTTGCATACTTGTGTAATCTAGTCATGAAGGCTTACATGTCCAACATGGGGGCCAAAAATGGCTAAGTAGATGTCTTAGAAAAGTGCCATATAGACACACAATAGGAAATAGAATTTTACTCTAGGTGTTGTGAATTGTAAATTAATGGAAATATTAAATGGATTGCTTGAGAGAGGTAGGACTTCTTAAGTGTTCTTTAGTATTTCCCTTTAGATGATACTTCCAAGCTTCTCCAGGATTTCTGAATTGCCCACAGAAAGCACTTACCATGCCTACATACACAAAGCTGACACTCCTCCCCATCCCCCCGTGAGCCCTGCCAGCCTGAGGTTGTTCTGCATGGGTGCAAATTGCTGCTGTCCTGGGCACATGGGTAGATCAGGAGGACCTTACTCTGGCTCAAATTTTGCATTTATCACATTTCATTAATTGCAGCTGTTGATGTACACATTGTGAACAAGAGGAGAGAGAGGGTGAAGGCATGGAGCATAGTTTTAGCACTTCAATTAGACAATCAAGGATAGAATTTAGAGAATCATTGAGAGGATTTGAGGCGCTGGATATTAAGTTGGGTGGAAGGCCTAATGGCAGAACTAATAGCTGTTTAGCAGAGCTGATGATAAATCAATGTCCTTATTGAACTTTTCTGTATTAACTTGCTCTTTCAGTGGAATTGAATTGCCATTGTCACCTTGCTCACTAGAAAGATGAATCTGCTTCCATTAAGGCAGGCATTGCCAGGATTTGAAGTGGAACTAGATTTCAGATGTGCTAGCTATAGTATTTGCAAATGACAAGTGTAGGATCTAAATGTGTTTTGTGCATCTATTCATATAAATTGTATTTGTACAAGTAATATGGCTATGGTAAAAGGATGAAAATTGGCTGGGGAGAGAGAAAAGATGTGAAATGAATTGGAAAGTCAATGGAAGTACAAGGTAAGAGAAGGCTTTCACATGAGGCAGGACTGAGTACAGGGAGGGAAGTGTGATTGTTTCTAGATGCAGGCTGGGAAGAATATGGTAGGATTGATCCTATTCGAGGTGTGTATTGTTTTGTTTGTTTGTTTATTTTTAACACGAGCAGTCTTGACCTGGGTCCTGAATTGAACAAAGAGTTGTTTGAACCTGAGGTGACCTGTTGGTCCAAATGTCCGTGTTTCATCTTGGACATGCCCTGGTGCAATTCTGCATTTATTTATTTATTTATTTTTTCATCTGCATTTCTGGCTTCCCACTGCTTCTCTGCCGGCTGTGTTGTGAGTATAGAAAGGGACAGAGTCTCTTTCCCTCATATAATGTGTTATTCATATTGTGTAAGTGACGAGGCATTTTCTCAGACACCTCAAAATTTCTGTTTCCTTCTGCTTGCAGGATTTCTATGTGGAGCGTCATAAGACGTGTCATGCTGCATCAGACCAATAGTCCATCTAGGCCAGTCCCCTGTCTCTGATAGTGGCAGAAGTGGATGCTTTAGAGGGGGAGCATTGAACCGGGTATCTCTAAAGCAATCTCTTTCCTGTTCTGTACCCTTCCTGGCATCTGCCATCATTGGTTTTTAGAGATGCCAAAGGATAGATTTCCGACTGCTATGTTTAATAAGTAGTAATAGGTCTAGTCCTTTTTTGAACATGGATCTGCTGTTTGCCTCTACAACCTCCTGTGGCAATGAGCTCTACAAGTTAACTCCATGCTACATTAACAATAAAATCCAACACTTTCTCTTGTTAGTTTTAAACCTGTCACTTACTAATTTCAGCGTGTACCCCTTAGTTCCAGTAGTCTGGGATTTGGTGAACAATTCCATATTCACTTTGTCCACACCCTTCATGATTCAATAGGCTTCTATTATAATCTCCCCTTAGCCTTCTCCTTTCCAAACTGAAGAGTCCTACCTATTTAGGTCTCTCCTGGTATGCCAACTGCTTCATACTCCTGATCATTGTGGTTGCCTTTTTCTGTACCTTTTCTAATTCTATTTTGTCCTTTTTGAGACGCGGTGACCAGAAACCAGAACATCATCTGCCTAAATAGTCTCCTCTAGATCCCCTGGATATCTCCTTAAATCCTCAGGTAGGAAAAGAAAAGCACTGTTAATTTAAGAGATCAAAAAGAAGGATGAGGGGTTGGCTTAATACAGCCCAGGGACCCAGAACATAAGATACCACGGGGCTTTTGGTAAGTAGAATGCTTCCATTGAATGCTTCCAAGGTAATGTTTGACGTGGAGTATGGAGAGGGCAGCCTTATCTTTCTGAATTCAAGTAATTGGTGTCC
>NW_005841985.1:1500996-1548754 GCF_000455745.1 Alligator sinensis
TGCTGAACCAATATTTCAGGGCATTGCCCTAAACACTCCTTCTATAATGTTTAATGTGGACTGGAATACAAAAATGTAAATGCTCAAAGAGACAATTGGTATAATTCTGTCAAATTTCAATTGAGTAAGACCAGAGAGGTCCTGGTAAGTTTCTTTTAAATTTTAAATATTCACTGATGACTTGTCCCGATACCCTGATTCTTTTACTTAAATTAAAAACAAAGCCACTTTATAGATTAGGGGTAATGACAGAAATGCAAGCTAAGGGGAGAATTTTTATGTAGAGATGAATAATAAATAATACTACTTGGTTCTTTTCTCAGGATTTCAAAGGATGTGAAAAGCTTTTTATATTAAGAAATCCAGTTACACTTACCACAGTGATTATAACTCATATTGCACATTTAAGAAAACATATGATGAATGTAACATTATGTGTTCAAACAAGTTTATATTGTTGAGCTTAAGGCAACTGCATTGGAGTTGCTGAGATACCACTGTTTTGAATTTCTTGATTTTTCCACATTGAAATTCATGACCACTCATTCAGTTACTGAACAGTGAACTAATGCTTGGGTCTTTCAGCATTTTACTGGAGTCATTACAGTGATGTTTACCTTTACGCAGCCTGTTTACTATCCTCCTTCATTTCTTTGTCTCCTGTCTCTATCCAGCTGGCTCCTTTTCTCCCATTCAAGTTGTGATTTACAGTTAGAAAAGAGAAAATACTGCATAAAGTCTGCTCAAACATTTGTTCAGCCCCTGTGGCTGCTTGTTGTAGTAGGCTAAATACAAGTCTGAGATCACAGGACTTGTTCTAATCCCAGCTCTGATATTGACTCCCTGTGGCTTCAGTTAAGATCCTCTGATCCCTGTCTGCCTAATAAGGCAATAATACCTTCTCCCAAAGGGACTGTAAGAATTAATTAATATTTATTCATTCTACTGCTGCACAGAAATGTTAAAATTCAGAAGAATGTTGATACAGTTTACTGGTGGTGGGGAGGGGGATATTGGTCCTCAGGTCCTCATTTATGTGGTTACTTCTTTGCAAGACTTTACTGCTAGAAATGACTCTGGAGGTTCTTCACATCAGCAGTCAGAACATGGCCATAATATAAGGATATTTTATCACTCATTTTTCATAGTCTGTTTAATGTTTAGAACACCCTAAAGCAGGGGCATCAGTCTGATTTGCACCCCCACCCCCATGCCAGATCTGGACCTTGAGGCTTCTTACAGGCTGGATCCACATCCATTTCTGATGGTGGGGCTAGTGGCAGCTGGGTGAAAGATATCAAGGAAGCGCAGTGGTTAATGCAGCTGTTGCTCATCTCCCACTGCCAGTATTCATCCCCAGGAGGCCTCCTCTGTACCTTGGACTTTAGCAGTGGGCCCTGCCTCCACTGTCCTTGGCCCAAATTTCTGGTCCTTCCAGGAGCCTCAGAAGCTGGAAGACAGAGCTCTGCAGGCCAGATCCATTCCATAGGCAATACAGTTCACACCATTGTCCTAAAGAATCCATCTTCAGGCCTTCTCTGTGCCTGTTCCATACATGATTGTGTGTGTGTGGTGAACTGAAGCCAATTTTTTTTTTTATTGGAGAAGGAAAAAGGGTGCAAAACATTTTTATGCAGGCGATAAATGTTTGTCTCCCCAATATTAGAACAGGTTGAAAAGTGTCAGTCATAATTGGAAATCTATATGTATTTAAGTGGAAAACCAGGTTGTAAGCTAAGAAAAGAATTTTCAGAAAAAAAGTGCTGCTCTCCAAAGAAAACGGAATTTTCTTCAGAATACAGTAATACCTCAGCTAATGAAGTAGATGTTTCTATGACATCATCACTTTGTTATCAGAGGTAGAAATAACATAGGAGGTATAGAGATGCATTCCAGGACTTCAGAGAAGGGGGTATACAGTAAGAAAAAATAATTAAATACTCAACTAAAGACCTCCCACAGCCTCCCCGGCCCTGCTCATGCCTCTCACTCCCCCTGACAGCCTGGCTGGTGCCCCTGAACCCCCAGCCCTGCCGAAGGGGGCCCCCAGCTGCCAGAGCTATGGATCCAGGTCCACAGGTCCCTGCCCCCTTGCTGTGGGCTAGGGCAGGACAGCTCCCTGCCACTGCATGCACTCCAGAAAGGCAGGGGAGACCCGCAAACCCCAGATCTGTCTCGGGGGCAGGGGCCCCATGTGCCTTCTCTGGGGCCTCTGCTACCTGGTGGGCATGATCTGACATGGCTGGGGACAGCAGAGCCATGTGGGGATCTTGCTGCTGTGAGCTGCTCCCCTCCACTGCCCTGGCGATGTGCCCCCTGTGTCTTTTGCTGCTTTAAAGGACGCAGCCCCACACTGCTGCCCTCACTGCAGCCCCGTGCACAGCAGGTGCATCGCCAGGGCAGTGCAAGGCAAGCAACAGTGAGCAGGTTCTCTGTGCGGCCCCACTGTTCCCTGTCACCCTACTTCCCTGCCCCCATGCCTTTGCAGTGCAGTAGGCATGATCCGGCACAGCAGAGAGCAGCAGGGACATGTGAGGATTTCCATGCCGCTGCGAGCTTCACGCTGCCCTGGCAGTATGCCTCCTTTGTGCTGAGCTGCAGTGAGGGTAGCAGCACCGGGGTTCTCAGCCTGCCCCATGCCCTGCATACAGATCTGGGAAGTGCGGGTTCCTGCTGCCCCTTGGAAGTGTGCATGGCAGCAGGGAACTGGCCCTCTCCTTCCCCTGACGAGCCACCTGGGGCTCCATCCTGCTCCCTGCTGGGGCCCTGCAGCTGCATGCTG
This sequence comes from Alligator sinensis, assembly GCF_000455745.1. Lineage (NCBI taxonomy): Eukaryota > Metazoa > Chordata > Crocodylia > Alligatoridae > Alligator > Alligator sinensis. The sequence goes on from NW_005841985.1 coordinate 1,503,779, forward strand.
CAGCCCCCGGCCCCAAGCACCACCCAGCTGGGCAGTAGCCCTAGCCCCAGCCCTGCACAGCTGCATCCCTACAGGGACCTCAATCCCCCTCTTCTGCCCAACTTACCTGCTAGAGCTGCCCTGAGGCTGCCTGGGGCCACGTGCATGTGCTGTACATGCACGTGGTGCCCCGTCTCACCACCTTCCTTCTGCTTCTTCCCAGCTCCCTGCAGGCTGGAACTCTGCCCAACTTTGTTGTAAAGGAGCTTTGCTCCCAGAGACTTTGTTAAACAGATATGGATTGAATGAAGAAACAAACTCAAAACAAAAAGAAAGCAAAACAACCAAGTGAAAAATGGAAAACTTCACAAAAATCCAAAATAGAGTATTTTTTCCTTTTTTTTCAACCGACAGTCAAAATAATCCTTGAAAAATTTTGCCTCAGGGGAGCTAGAAGGAGCCAAAATTTTCTAGTCAGTTCTTTTTAATGTGTTGCACTCACTGCCAGTTGTTACTGGATGTGCCTTTTGAAGTCCACAGCTTAAAAGCAGAGCTTTTTCATAAGTAACTTCCCCTTAATTGGTTAATTGTAAAAAAAAATTTAGATTAATATTTCCCCTTAGCTAAAGGTCAGTGCTCTCCATTTATTAGTTTATTGCTAAAGAAGTGTGCGCAGATGATGTTAGAAAGTAGCTGATTTTACTGTATTTAAGCTACACTATTTCTGAGTGTGTGGAAGATGCCAGAGAGAGAGCGATTATTCTTTGTACTGTCATTTAGACTAGGGGCAGGGGTTCCCAAACTTTTTATGCCGTGGCTCAGCAAACTACGGCCCAGAAGTGGCTGCAGCCTGGCAAACCGCGGCCCAGCAGTCACAGCTGACCGCGGCCGGAATTTCCGTCTGGAAGACAGGTAAGAATATCCCCATCCCCCGGGTGAAGGGAGTGGGCTAAACCCTGTGCTGCCATGGGCCCTGTGGAAGGAGCCGTGGCCTCTCTGCTCAGCTCTGGGGGGCCCGCAGTTTGCCGATCCATGGCCACTTCTATTCTGGCAGCCGACCATGCTGCAGACTGGCAGCCGACCTGCTGCGGCCCGGCACCAGGCGGTGACCCAGGGATTGAGTACCCCTGGACTAGGGCAAAGTAGATATAAAATACTACTATATCATAGGCTAGGGGCAGAAATTACACACAAATCAATATAAGTGATCAGAAACTGTTTCAAATTTGTAACACAACAGGGCTAAGTACAGACCATCAAAAAAAAGTGGCTCAAGCCAGAAGCTGGGGGGTGCTAGAGCATGGCGCTTTGGCACGTAGGCAGCATGGGCTGTGTGATTACTTTCTCTTTCTGCTCCCCCTGAGGGCTCTGGGATTTGCAGTCCAAAAATCACAGTAACAGGACTCTGCAGGGTTGCTTATCACTTCCTCTACCTTCTTCCAGGTGTCTCAGGGATTTGTAATCCACAGTCACATCCAGCAGTACATTTGAGTGGGGGAAGGGGTGTTTACACCCATCCCTGGACCCAGACCCCAGCCAGGGTTTGCCTGGGTGGGGGCAGCCCCCCTTCCCCTGCAGACTGGGCTGCATCCCCAGTCAGGCTTACCCCCCTCCCTTCCCTAACGCTCTTGGCAGTCAGCCCTCACTGCTCCAGCTAGGGAGCAGAGGGGTGGGACCAACCCTGCTCTCTGGAGCAGACAGTACAGCATAGCACAGCCCAGGGCTGCAAAGCATGCTGGGATACTATGATTTAACTTCAACCAGGAAGGGGTATAGGACAGAAGTTTCATAAACTGGTTTGACCCAAGTCAGTTAAGTCTGATACTACATTTAGCCAGGTTTATCTTAAACCAGTTTCAGCCATTTTGAAACTGGTTTATGTGCAATGAGCTTCTGTTCTGTTACAGGTTTAAACCAGTTTTTGATCACTTAAACCAGCTTATGTGAAATGTCTGTCCCTAGCCCAGATGTTTAGGGCACTTAAACCAATTTTAAAATGGTCAAAACTAGTAAAAGTTCAACCTGGATGGATGTAGTATCAGGCTTAACTGACTTAGATGAAATTGATTTATTGAATTTCTGCCCCAGATCCCCTCCAGATTCAAGTTAACTCAGGGTCCCCCAGCATCCTAGGATGCTTTGCAGGGTGGGCAGGCTAGCCTTGGCCCATGCTGCCTGCTCCATCTGAGCAGGGAGGCATGCTCTAGTTCCCCCACCTGTCTCCACTTCTGACCTGGGCCACTGCAGGCATGTGGCTGCATTTCCAGAATCAAAAGCAAATGTCTGTTCACTTGCTTATCGGTTCAATCTACACAGCTTAGACTAATCCAGTTCAGCCTTGAATCGGTTCAGGCTTGGGCTTTTTGACTCTCTGTACTTAGCCAAAGTGGTGGCTTTTTTCTGGTCACTTTGCTCGTGATTAGGGAGATGCAGGGCAGTAGAGTATGGGGCTCTGTCAGCATCAGTTTTAACCTGACTGAAGTCTACTGTCAGCTGTCCCTAGAGGTGAACACCTGGAAATGCCCTGTCATCCTGAACATCCTGAAAGAGAGGCTCTGGGCTTTGGACTTTTCTTCTGGAGGTTCATCACACCTTTATGTACAATGGTGTCTGGTACAAGATGCAGCTGTTCAGCCTGGCACTTTTGTATCTGTAAAGGTAAATAGTGAAAGGGATATGTGTAGGGAGGGAGGTTGTTTCAGACATTGGTTGAATTATTTACTTACTATACTACATTTGATTGTTTTTTACTTGGTATATGCTCACTCAGGTAGAACTTGGTGGAAGTGAACAATGGCAAAGCAGTTGAGGAGGCATAGTGGCAGCTGCAGAAGAAAATTAGTAATTTGGCACACAGGAAGAGAGAACATGCCTCAAACAGGGAAATGTAGAGAAGATTTGCAGGAGAATTCACTAGAGGCAGTGTGGTGGATCAGAAATGAATAGAGGATCAGCATAAGAGGAAGCGAGTAGAAAGGTAAATTCTGACAATGCTCTAAGGGTGACAATCTTGAACTCAGCTAATGTTCACTGCATTTGCATTTCAATTTGTAAACATTGCTACATGCCTCAGTATTGACCTCTGAGAAGGTGAATGCTTTGATCTGTCTCATGTTTGTTCAGTCATTTGTGAGCTCTGCTTTTTCTCATGTGCATTAATACTCTAGATACCATACAACAGAAAATCAGTTAAAACAGGCCTTTTGTTTGGGAATGCATACTTTTCTTCAATTTTTAGTTTCCTTTCAAAGAATGCTTAATTGTTAGATAAGCCCTGCCATCTGCTTCACTTATGTCCTCAGTATGGGGCTTGAGTGGCACTCTGCTGGTGGACAGGCTTCCTGCATGGGGGTGACTTTTACCCTTGCTGAAGCTAGCGGCTTAGATCTTTTAATTTGGTTCCCTCTTTGATGTAGCAACACATTTTGTGGATGAAACAGTACATTTTTTCTCAATTTCCCTTCTAGTCAGGAAAAAACTTGATTTAATCAGTTGGGTCACTGCTTGGGTCACAATCACCAGACTTCAGGAAGATTCATAATTAATCATTTACAGAGCAAGCATCTTTTTCTCTTTGGTTCACATTTTTGCTTTGATCTTCGCATTTTTTATTTCTGTTTCAGACAGTATCATTTACATAATGAACAAATGGCATATTCATCTTTTGATGTGGACCTATGTTGTTAATTAGGTTTCTTGGCTTCTTAAACCTGGCTTTCTTGCCACAATACTAAGGCTTTTTCTTCACTGCTATATTTTTACTGTATCAATGTGCATGGTCTACTCTCTGTAAAATCTTAGTTTAAACAAGTCATGATAGTTTCACTGTGAGGTAAACTGGAAGGCCATTTATGTAAAGGGATGAAGTACTGACCTTACTTAACAGCTGCCTCAGGGTAAAAACAAAGAATGCTTTGGCTCCATATATGATTATCTCATTCTCATATCTAATGCATATTAGTTGAGAGAGGTAGTTAGTCTATAAGGTGCATCTCTACCCTGCCTTCTGCCTGATTTTGGATGAACATGGCTAACTGAATAAGAAATGCATAACCTTTTGTGAGCAAGAGCTTACTTCATCAGACACTATGCATCTTTGATTCAGTTAGTTTATAACGTGCATCTCTACCCCATCTGTTGCATGCTAGTTATCTCATTTTTGCTAACAAAAAGTTGGGTTTGTGTACAAATGAAGTGATAAATCACAATAAGAATTAGTGCAGAAATAATTGTGCTAGGCTAGGACAAAACTCCAGCTGTAAAAACAGCTTAAGAATCATTGGAAACTCCAAAACTAGCTAGGTCTTCTTTTTGCTGCATTCTTTTTCTTTTTCATTTTTTTGCAGTGTCAGAAAAGTTGATAAGTTGTTTCTCTAGTGGCCTAACTCCTGTTGTCTTGCATAAATGATATTTCTCTTTGCTTGGGGAGACATTCCCATTTACTGTTGGTTTGTCAATGAAATGCATGCCTCTTTCAAAATACGGCAGTCATGACAGCTGGCTGACATTGAACTGGCTGCCCACCTGTTGTGTCCTTTCAGTTAGGTGAGTGCTTCTACCATATGTTCAGGAATAAAGTTCGTTGCCGCTGGAGGCAAAATTCTCAGTGCTCAGAACTGCAAAAGGCTAGGCCTAGACAAATGGTATTTAATTGCTTATTGGCCAGCTGACCTTAGCTTAAATATCTTGGGTACATTGATTCAGTGGTACCTCTGCCTTCAGGATATAAATATCCAGTTTCTTTCTTTCATCTCCTCGTAATCACCACAAAATGGTGAAAGAAAGGGAAAATGTTCTTCCTTGGCAACTACACTGTTAAAATCATTCCCTGGCTCTGCTCTGACGATTGTTCTTCATTACAATTTTCATGAAGAATGCACATGGCTTATTAGATATGGCTACCAAAAGGGAGAGAGAAGAGACCCCCCCCCGCCCCTCTTCCCCAAAATCTCAGGATATAGGTTTTCCTTGCTTCGTGCAAGTTCTGTATGTGCAGATTCGCTCTTATGCATTGACCCTTTTTATACCAAAAATTTGTTATATGTGAGGTAAATTAACTCTTATGCAGTTGGTGTGGTGGAAGCCCGCAGTCAGCTGCTTCGTGCAGTGCATTGTGGGAGTGATGCCATAGGCCAGAGAGTGGTGCCATGTGCTCTCCCCCAACAACCTCCTGGCCCTGCTTGTGCCCCTTGCGTCCTCCTTCAACCCCTGGGGGCCAGCACTGTGGAGGAGCTGGGCACGGTGCTGGCAGGTGAGGGAGGTCTCTCTGTGGGCCTGGCAGTGGCAGGCTGCAGCAGGCTGCAGCAGGAACCTGGGGTAGATTCGCCCCCACTGCCCCTTCCTCACCTCCCACCTCTGCGCCAGCACTGCATGTGAAGGATGGCATGAGGGCAGCACCACTGTGAAGCCCCTGGCCCAGGGACAGCCCCTGGCCTGGCTCCTCTGCAGCACCAGCCCCTGCAGCCTAACCTGGTCTGGCTTTGTTAGCGTGGCGCCCCGGGAGCTGTGAGCCTTGAAGCCACCCAGCAGCAGTGCTGTACTATCTGCTGTTGGTATGTACCAAAATTGCCTTGTAAAAGTGGTAGAAATGGATCTGGGGGTCAGGGAGGGGTGGTGGTAGAAATGGGTCTGGGGGTCGGGGAGGGGGAGTGGTAGAAATGGGTCTGGAGGAAGTTGAGGTCTTGGACTGTATCCCTATTTGTTATATTGTAAAGTGGGTTCCCTTTATGCGAATTTGAGTTATGCACTGTTTTCCAGGAAGGCATGTACAGCATGAAGTGAGGGAAACCTGTACTCTTAATCTTCTCCAAGGACATACTAGGATGAGGAACATAGAAATGACCAATCCAGATCAATTCAATAATCATCCTAATCAGGTTATACATATCCAGCTTTGGATAATATGTTTTTTGCATGAAGACTTAAAACCTGATATATATTATGTATGTGTGAATGGGATAAGTTTCCTCCTAGCAGTTATATCTTGAAGAACATAGATTAATATCCCTTATACATGCTTCTTTTAGCTCTTGTAATTATTGTTAACCTAAATCTCTATTTCTAAAGATTTTGTTCAGTGCTTTGCTTCTATAAAAATTGCTTATAATGGATTCCTCATGTCAATTCATCTGTTATGTGTTGTTTAAAATATCATCTCCTGTTCCTTTTAAAATGGTTTATCTTTTAGTTTCTTTGGTTGTGTCCTTGTTCTTATATAATATGATACAGTAAACAGGAGTACCTCTCTGGTCTCTATGCCATTTGCTATCATATAATATACTTCTCTTCCTCTCAAATTTCATTTAAGTTATTGCACATCTAGCTCATCTCTACTGCAAATACATGTGTATTGTTTTGTCTGTTTAACTGTTTGTGTGTGTCAATTAACAAGACTCAGATATATCTCCTGTTTCCCACAGAATTTACAGCTGTTCAACAAACTTTTTTGTTCAATGAGTTTGCTGTGACCCTTATTCAATGCACACGTAGATATTGCTGCTTCCCTGCACAAAATCTGATGACTCAAACATGAGGAAAATCAATTCCATCTTAACATATTTAATTCTGATATATTTAACTTCTGCATTAAAACCCCTTCTTATTCAGCCTTTCATGCAGTACATTACCATAAACCAACACACTATCTGCCAAACCACTGGCAGAATTGTGGAGTAATTACTTTTGTCACATAAACAAACTGAGTAATAGACAGCCGTGGCATTGCTACCATTATATTAATAACACTGATCTTGGCTGCCTGTACATCCTGCTTGAATATGAACCAGCTGATAAAACAAGACTTGGATGGTGTCATTGAAGTCTTACATTTGGGCTGGAGAAGGAAATAAAGAATACTTTATGAATAGACTTGGTTTTAATATTTAAAAGGTTTTCAGCTGCTGCATAGTTGAAGAAAAGTATTTTTCCCCTTCTAAGAATATTTGTTTTAAAGATGCCCGTAACAGTTGGATAATTTATTTTTATGCAGCATTTCAGTCTCCATTAAATTGGATGGAGAATATGCAGATATGGTTTTGTTTTGCTCTATTGCAAATCTAACTTGGACCATAGCTAACATTTGCTTTTTTGCCTCAGAACGGAGACTAGATTTGTGATTTGATATATAGCATTTGAGAGCCCCAGAAGAAAGAAAGTAATAGTTAATTAATAGTTTTTTATTTCTGAACAGTCTTTAGGGGCCAGATTCTGACTACAGACCCTAATGCCAAACTGGTACACATAGCAGTTTGTGGCATTGCTCAGCTGTATTTATCCATTGAAATGAGCCTTAAATGCACTGAGATAACTGCAGTTTTGGACTAATGTAACTGAAATCAATCTCTGGCCCATGTTATTTAGAAAGTAGAGAAATCCATGTCCTTGAGAAGCATGTAGACTGAAACAAACTGAAATCAACAGGGGCAGGGATGGATCCAGAGGGGATGCAGTGGTGCTGCTGCACCCCCTTTTGTATTGGACTGTATCACAGGAGCGTCCAGGGACTTTTTAAAGTTTTTGAAGCAGATGAAAATACTCTCTTCCTTGGTTAAAGAAATGCCTTCTCTCATCCCTTCACCTCATTCTTGTCCGACCTCCCCACCCCCTCCCTGCCGTTGACTGCTGTCCCGGGGTGGAGAAGCAGCAGAGCCATACCTGCCTGCTGCACAGGGGCTGAGCTCAGCTGGGGATGGTGATGGTGGCAGCAGGGATGGATGTGGGGTTCCCCTTCCCCACACTGGCCCTTTAAGAAAAAAAAAATCTCCAAACTCCCGGACTCGCCATTCCTGGCCGGTAGAGGTGGGGTGACCCCCGCTGCCTCCCACTGCCCTATGCCATGTAGGGGCCTCTACACAAGCCCCCCCGAAGCCCTGAGGCTGCTGCAGGAGCAGTGAGTCCCTGGGTTTTTCTCTTTTATTTTTTCTTAAAGGGCTGGAGCTGGGGTGGGTGGGGCAGCCATGGGGAGGGGGGCTGGGTCAGTGGGAGTGGGTCAGGGGTCCTTCCCATGGTCTCTTCCCCCCTCCTTCAGCCCCCTCTCTGCCCCACTCCCTACTTACCAGCTCTGGGTCTGACTGCAGCTCCCTGCTGCAGTGAGTGGGGACTGCCCAAATCGCCGAAGTTCTCCAAATCTTTTCTGAAGATTTGGAGAGCTTCAAATCAATTCAGACCTTTTAATTGGTCCTCTGATTTGACTCAGATTTGGAGATTCAGCCACCGAATTGGGCCGAATCTCCTCTGAATCAAATCGGCACCCGAAGCTTCGCACAGCCCTATTGGCCCTTTATGCAGGTTTATAGGGTGACACTGTTGCTGCCTTGATAGACCTTGATGTGGGTTTAATTTCCAGCTCTGGTCTCTTAGGATTATAAGCATGCATGAGCTGGGAAAGGGATATAAACTCTGGGTGGGCAGCTATAGAGAACGTTGCTGCTAAGCTGAGGAGCAGTGCTGGTCAGGTCCCAGTGAGTGAGATAGAGGTCCAGAGAGACTGCAAGGGTCTCAGTGGAGGGATGGAAGCCCTCAGCAGAAAACAGAAGACAATCTCAAGAAGAGGAAAGAGGCGAAGGCTTCCAGAAAGCCTGAGAAAGGTAGTACTCGAGTGTTATGTAGAACTGTGAGTGGAGAGTGGCTGGTGGAGCTAGCTTCAAAGCCGTTCAAGGTCCTGGACTGGGACACAGTGAAGTAATGTAGCCCTAGGTCCCCCTACCTTAGTCTCTCACTGACCTACAGGCATCATAACTACCAGTGGTTTGTGGAGTGTGAACTATTGGTACAATGTGTTACTTAGCTTAGTATTTTGTGGTGTACAGTTACAAGACAGCATTGATACAGAGAGGCCTGCTGGGTGTTACTGCCTGGAACAGGGACTGCATGAACAAGCTGAGGACTGCACAGGTGGAACACGCTGTAGTGTTGTAATGCATAATTGCGTTATATATTATTCATTTCATTCGTACAAGTTCTATCTTGAAATTTATATCTTTGGCTTTTCAAAATGCCATCTGGGAGGTAAATATCTTTATCTGTATAGCTGATTTCTTTGTATGATGTTCTTCTGTTGTCATTGTTGGATCTTCCTTTTATTAAAAGAGAATCAGATGTTTTCCATGAAGCTAACATGTTATTTCAAGCAGTCTATAAAATAGATATATTCTTGTCACTGAATTGCATTTCATAGCAGATTTCACGCCAAACAGATGACTCAGACTAAAATATCTTAAGTGCTGAGGTTGTGTTTTATCTCCTTGGCAGCCCTTCTTTTAATACCCAAGACCCAAGAGCTGAAAAGCTTAGCTAGACTAATGTTTCTGCTTGAAAATGCTGTCAGTTTTCCAGAGAAATGGTCTGTTTCTTTTCTGAAGGTTTGTGTATGTTTAGGAATGAGTAAACTATCTCTGCTCTACAGTTATTTCACTCTAGGATGCTTGCTAACATCTGGTACAGAAAGTAAAGACTGTAAAGTGACATGTTCTGTCACTTTCAGGGCTGTAATGCTGGCAGGTGCTGAATCTCCAGAGATGTTTAATTGCCTCTTGCATGTTTTTATTTTATTGTGAAAAACCTTTTTTTTTGTTTTGGTTTGTTTTTTGTTTTGGCAATCTGAGCCAGACCTTGCTTAGTTTAGACTAAGACAGTTCTGAAACCGTATTAGAATGGCATTTTTATGTAAAGACAGCCCTCCCGGTTTTGTTCAGAAGAGGGAAACATCCTATTAGTTTTTTACCCCAGGATTCTTATTCCTGCAATGCAGGAGACTTTTTAGACCCAAGCAAAAACAGGGATCAAAACTTTTATGTGAGTAAAACTCTCTTATTTTGCTCCATTTGCTAGAATGGAAGATCAGGCGGTAAGCAGCCTTCCCCTCAGGAGCAATGGGAATGAGAAGTAGGGTTGACAGGCCAAGGAATCGTCTTTGGGTCTAAAAAGCACAGGGACCAAGTAATCACTTGGGTCGATTGTGTTACAAATTGATCCTGTCTTGATGCACACATGGAATTTCTCTTAATGGTTTTGGGAGTTGAGTATACACATACAAATGGAGAATAAGTATTTTCATATTGTACTTTCCTTAGAAATAAGAACACTGTAGGGGTCACACCAGTTATTACTTTTAGTACCTTGTCAGTAAATGAGTATTATGGAAAAAGGATGCTCTATTTAATTTGCTTTCTTCGCCATAGAACATACCAGTATCAACATGCTATACATGAACAATTTTGTCTCACAATAAGCTGAGTCTCTGTCACTGGTGCATGTGCTTGGCATCCTCTGTTCCTACTGTCACTGTTTTACTGACATCAGTGTGCTTTGCTTTCATCTGCTTTGACCCAATATTATTTTCATCATGTCTGAGATATTCTAATTAGGTTCACTGGATGGGAGGCAAGGAATTACCACGTAAATGCTCCAGTGGAGTAGTCAGCCACTCAAACATTTATGTGTTTACAATAACACTTTCAAGATAGTGAGCTGAACCTGGGGTTGGAAAATAGAAGCTCCTTAGCTCTTTCTTGAGGTACTGAGTAACTTTGAACCTAACCTTTCTGCTTCAGTTTTTCTGTCTGCAAAAGTTGTAGCATCCACGTGTGAATTATTCATGGTGCACAGCCTTTAAATTGAATCTTTTAGGACTCATGGGAAGATTCTAAATATATTTTTCCACAGCAAGAATGAATATATGTCCTAGGATATGCTTGTAAATACAGGCTTCAATTCAGGAGAAAGACAACACCCCCTCAGCACGTCCAGTGTGGATCATTTGCCATACCTTCTGATGCTACAAAAATCCATCTAGGTAAGTGAATAACTTGACCTATATACCAGAAAAGTAGGTAAGTGGATAACTTAACCTACCTAACTTGGTCTTGTATGGTGTGGCAGAAGTCTAGGTCATGCTATCAAGTTCCATTCTTTAAATGTATTATGGATATTCAAGCACTGTTAGATGAAAGGAAATTACTTTTTCAGAGCCCAAAGAGAATGCAAAAAGCAGTGCTTTCTAATTGATCTGGGCTACTCTCTGTGGATAACGTGAGCCAATTTTTCAAATGCTTCATTTTCTAAATGGTGCCTACAAAGATTATGAGAATGCAAGTATCCCCCTCTCCATCCACTTTACAAATAGGGCAGCACTCCAGCTTTGTCTGCAGACTGCTAGCACCACTGTTTGGCTGAGGTACAGGCCCTTCTGCTCATGTGCTTTCACACAAGTCCAACAGCCTCCTTCAACTATGTCTGCTTCATGACTTCTTCCCTTTCTCCCCAGGTTCACTAAACTCAGAGGGAAGAGTTTCATATCACAGATAGCTGCTTATCTGTCAGGCTGTGTGGCCTTAAGCCCTAGGGCCTCAGCCAGTCCAGAATAGCTGCTTGTCCTGACCTGCCACCTTACAGCTGGCTACCCAAACTGGGCCAAGCTGGCCTGAGGCCTCCATCAGAGCCTATCTCTGCTTGTGTCAGGTCAGGGTCAGCTGACCCTCCACTTCCCCCACATATAAGCTCCTGAACAGGAAGTGTCTGTCTTATCCTGATCCCAGACCACTTTGTTGTTCCCTCCAGCCTGTGCTCTGACTCCACTCTGCTTGATCTCCCAGCTTCTTGACCCAACTTACTCTCTGACTCCATTGTCTGTTGGATCTCCTGGCTTATTGACATGGCTTGCTCTCTGACTTCCCTTTCTGCCTTACCTCCTGGCTTCCTGAATCAGACACTCAAGGATGATAACCATGTACCATATTGCTAATGTGAAGCCCCAGAAGAAATGGAGCAAGGAGGAGATGCTGGTAGAGCTGGTTGAGTCATCTGCCAACTGAGCCAGAATTGCAGATGTCTTCTGGGAACACGTGGAATGGCCCCAGGACTGCCATGTGGAAGTGGTGGAGAGACCTGTTGGGAGAACCTTGAGCCAGGTGAAGGAGCTAGCATAGGAAACTTAGCTATGAAAAAGGTCATAGCTATCATTTGGAAGATTCTGGACCTGATAAATGGTAACATCTAATTTAAGCAGTAGATGCAATATGCCAGGTATTATGACCAAATAGTCAGTGTTGTTGGGTTTTCTTTAAAAGGTCCAGTGCTTGACTTATTCCTGAACCACAGACTTTTCCCCCTATCATTCCTAATTGATTCCATCTACCCAGACAGAGGTTTTCTTGGTGCCTGTACTGCAACTACAAGAGAATAGGTTTTTAAGGGAACAGCACTATATAAGTGGTGGGACCCCTGGTCACAGCTACTCTTGCTGTTCTTACTTTAACTGTTCATGCCGGTCTGTTGCTTCTCTACTCAAGCCCAATTCTTAGTTTGGAATGGGTGTAAGGAATGCTTCTCCATGACTCTAAGCCTTAGATTGAAAGGCCCCTAGATGCACCTCATTTATACTACTGAATTTCCCTGCACTTGTACGTAACTGCACTTCTCTCTCCTCCATTCACATTTGACCCCTGTAGTTTTGCACTGTTGGAAATTCAAGCTCTTTAGCCATACTCAAGTACTCTGATTTTTTTGCACTTTTTCTCAAATAAAAGATCTAACTCCAAAGATGTATTATTAATGTCATCCAGAAAATACAAAAGTCAATTGGTGAATGGCATCCCATTTATACAGTTGGAGAGACCATGGGGCATCCGTGCCCAAGCAGGCTAGGTAGTCCTAGGATCACATGCTGAGGAAAATCAGCACAAAGGACTGGATACCATACCCAGAACTAATGGGCATTTTTACATGTGATCCAGTGGAGGGGGTGGCTCTGAGAACCAGTCTAATTAAAGCTCCTGCAGCGTCTCATGTATCTGCATCCCTGTGCTTCAAAATGGTGGTAGGGGTGCTTTAACGAAAGCTCATTGAACAATCTTTAGTTAAAACACTGCCACTGCCATTTTGAAGCATGGGGACACTGATACATGAGACTGGAAATGTGCTAATTAGCATGGGGACACAGATGCATGGCTGCTGGAAGTGTGCTAATTAGCACTCTCCAGCAGAATTGATTAATTGAGTCTGCTCCAATGCACTGTAATTACAGCACATCAGAGCAGCCTCCCTGCATATCTATAGGCACCCAATAAGCCTTAAAATGGACACAATACAAGCAGTTTTATTTTATGGAAGTCATAATTCAGGGCTTCCTACCACAATATCCAGTGTCACCTGGAAGCACATTCAACTGTCCCAAAGCTGCCCAGTCAATAGTTAAACCGTTAATTGTTATGATCAGGTTGCCCAATGCAAGGCTTCATTAGTCAAGGCAGCAGTGTGGTAGCTAGGATCACAGCATATTGTGAGACTCACAGCACTGATCTCTATTTTATAAGCAGTGCTGGCAATCCCTCCTTTATGCATCAGGGAAACTGCAGTGAATTTGTTGAAAATTCTGGTGTCATGCACCTTTCTGGATCACCTGTCTTAACATGGGTGGATATCCCATGGTGATCCACCATGACCAGCACCACAATGGAAAAAAATCTTACTTATTCATCAATTCAGAGGCCTTGGAACAAGAGGCAAAGAATGAGAACGTATGTTCCATCAGTCACTCCCAAGCACTTGGGGAACCCAATGTGTTTGAAGCTATTGATAAGCTGAAAGTTAGCAAGCTTTATGACATGTAGGTACCTTATTTTTATTGTGACATCCACCTCATGCATGGCAGCTCCAACAGCAGACTTGCCTTCTACAAGCTTTGCAATGGACCATAGCAGTCAGGGTAACTATTTTTCAGACAGCTATGGTCACACACTTCTCCATGGACAAGGACACCTCATGTTTCTGCCTCTGTAGCTGTGTCAGATTAGCTCCATGAAGGTTCTTCATCCCCCCTTAAGTTCTACTGCCACTGCTGCTTAGCACACATCTGCAGTAAAATCTTCTTGCAGCAGTCTATGCTTCATTTAGAATCAGTGGTCAGAAAAAACATGTGGTCTAAGAACAAGCTGTCCTTGTTTGTCACCTGGCTATTCTCATCTTGGAGTTAGTCTTTGTCATCACATGTGAGCAGGCTGCAACAGTCTGTGTAATTTAATTGTTCATCTCAGCTCTTTGGGCTAGGGACAGACATTCAAAAAGCCCGAGCCTGAATTGATTCGATCTTTGCAGGTTAGTCTAACCCCATCACTGGGGCTCTGCTCCCTGTGCCTGCAGCTCCAGCACTCGCAGCAGAGGAAGCCCCACACTGGAGCCTGCTGCCTCCCCTGCTCCCTGCTGTGCAGATCCCACACTCTTCCCTGCCCGCTTTGCCTTAATGGGGTCATGCCAGCTGGTGTCTCCACTGCTGGTGTCTTCTTGCTCAGGCTAGAGAGCAGAGGGGCAGGGTCAACCCTTCAGCTGGAGCAGAGAGCCCCACACAGGCCAGAGAGCATGCTGGGATGCTGTGGGAGTCTGGTTTAGCTTAAACCAGCAAGGGCTCTGGGACAGACATTGCATAAACTGGTTTGAGCCAAATCAGTTGATACTACATGCAACTAGGTTTATCTCAAACCTGCTTTGGCCATTTTGAAACTAGTTTATGTGCACTGGGTGTCTGTTCTGTTACAGCTTTAAACCAGTTTCTGATCACTTAAACTGGTTTATGTGTAATGTCTGTCCCTAGCCTTGGTGTTATTTCTTCCATAGCAAGATTCATAGGTCTTGCAGCAAAGCGCATGCTCAGTGTCAGGAAGCCAGATACATCACCACAAATGTTTCCTTGGTTCATGTGTGATGTATTAAGGCGATCAAGACAGGACATGTCCATGCTGTTGCCTTTAAAGTTTGATAATGTTTGGAGAGTTTGCCAGGTGGTTTTTGTGATTTTTTTTTTTTTATGGTTGATGCCTGAAGACTTCCAGGTGCCTTCTAGGCTTTCAGGTTGTTTCCACACATCCCAATATGCACTGCTTCATGCAACTCGCATTGTACTGTTTTAGGCAGCTCTGCAAGGGGTTTGAGAATACCAGCCTCCTTGCTACTAGGGCAGCTTGTGGCAAGGCCTGCCCCATGTGCATGTTCCTTTCCATGGCCACAAAACAGCCCAATTTGTGTACAGCTGCCACGATGCAATTCTCTCTGGGATTATACCTTTGCCTTCACTTCTCACATAGCCTCAAGCAGATGGTGGTGAATAATTCTTCTTTCTGCATGAGGCATTAGGTACATATATACATGATATGTCCCAGTCCAAGGAAGTTCATTTGAGTGTGTGTGAATCCCAGCTTAACATTAATGAAGGATTATGTACAGAATTTGGTGATGTACAGAAAGCACTGATATTTCACAGAGATCCAGGGTAAATGTCACAGGGATTCTGATCAAGCTACCCGAGTCTTGGTTTGGTGCAGGTTCTTGTTCATTGTTCCAGCCAACTTCAGCATTAGTGGTAATTATGCCTATTTAATGCTTGTAGATCCAAAACATTGATATCTGAGCTATCAAGATGTCAAGACCTCCTATGAATGGACACCATGTGATCAAGATGTAGAATTACATGCTAAGATTTGTAGTCTCTGTAGGAAACAACTCAGTTGTCAAACTCTACCCTTTAGCCTGTGGGCTGCCTTCTGGCTTAGCCTGCTGTATATGCGTATGTTGAACGTGGCAGTGAGAGTGTAATGCTTAATGTTATATTAGAGAGACACTTATTTAACATTGGGAAGCACTTGGGGTATATACATAGCACTACATCACATGATTATCTAGCTCTGTGTTAATTGTACATGAGAATGTTCATATCCTGTCATCAGTGGTGAGCACAGGGTATGAGCATTAAAACCAGTGGAAACTAAACCACAGTGATTAAGCCCCCAATGAGGTAGGAGAAAGTTATTGCAATTTTTGGTTCCAGTAAGAGTGTGAGAGCATACACACAGACAATTACTACAGAACAGGTAAAGTATGGTAAAGCCCCTTCCCTCTTACTCCATGACAGGTTGTGAAAGTACTGCAGTACTTGTGCTGCAGTTCAGAGCAACTGGGAGCTAAATTCAGTTCACCACTTTCAACTCAGGGTTAGGGTGCAGGTGCCATGCCTCAGCCTGTGTACCTGGGTGAATATGGATTCATTGACAATGCCTAGATATGAATCTGTACAACTTCTGTGGCTTTTTCACCCTATACCATTCTGCCCAGCTTCACACTCCACACTATATTAGTTCAGTTCTGTGGTGCATAATACTCCCCCATGGCTAGCCTTAGCCCTTGAACAGCCCTTGTGCAAAGTATAAGTGGTAGAGAGAGACTTGTAGTATTTCTCTACTCTGGAAAAGTGTGACTTCAGTGCAAATAGAACTTGCATGGTTGGGCCCTTAAGGACTGTGCATGCCAACTCTACCATTATGGACATACTCTTTTTAGGAATTTTTTTGGGACACATCCTGCTTAAAATGATCTGCTAACAGCATTAGTCCATTAATTCTGATGTTTCTTAGGAGCATATGCATAGTTCTTGTAGCAACCTGTTAATTTGTCTCTTTATAATGTGAAGCAGAGATCCAAGTGAAATGTACTGATTAGGAAATGATCTGGCTATGCTTAGCAATTTTCTTTATTAGTGCTAACAGCTGTAGATCAGATTCACAGGGCCAGGCTGAAACCTGGCTGACCTCTTAGTATTTGCACTTAGTTTACAAACATTTGAAGGAAGTTTGCTCCTCACAGATGCGTAGTATGTACCAAGC
This sequence comes from Alligator sinensis, assembly GCF_000455745.1. Classification (NCBI taxonomy): domain Eukaryota; kingdom Metazoa; phylum Chordata; order Crocodylia; family Alligatoridae; genus Alligator; species Alligator sinensis. Next base: position 1,520,404 of record NW_005841985.1, read on the forward strand.
TTGATGACTTTACAGATGTCAGGCTTCTGGGATTTTGTTATTCTCTGAGAATATTGTGTCATTAATTTGAATGTACAAAGACATGCTATCAGGCAGACTGTATGTTTGCCTTCTCAACTACTGTTGTAGAGTACAAAAGAACCCTTGTCCTCCAAGACTTCTGTCCCTGATACCCAGATGTTGAAGGTCGGGACGCTAGAGCAGTCCCTGTACTCTGGGGAGCCATAGGGCTTTTGCTCTTCAGGGTCAGTGATGTCCTGATGCTTCCTGATGCAGCATACCATATCAGGGCGAAGCCATGACCTTCTGAGCAAGACCAGCAGGCTGAGAAGGGGAACCTGCTGCAACAGTAAAATGATTGGTGTCAAATGCATTCCTCTTCCAGTGAGTGCTGGGGAGCCAGGGCCTTCCTGATTGTCATCTTAGGGCAGCGGAACTCCATATTGCTCTCTATTTGGGATGAGTAATGAAATCCCATAAGCTAGGCCTATATTTTGAACCAAGAACATGAATATTAGGCAGACCAAGTGTCTAATATTTTGACACTTGGTTGCAGTGATAATGTAATTTCTAAGATGGCAACAACCACAGTCTGTGAAAGTTCACAAACGAGCAAATTATACAAACGGATGTAATTCTAAACTGACGTCTGTCAAACGTTACTTGACCACTGTGCTGATGTTTCTTCCAGCCTGACTTCTGTAGAGTTGCCATGTTCCATTGATGTTCCACCAGAAATCATAAGATGTCATGGCGTCCCATGAGACTTAACACGATGTGCTGCAGCTGATAGGTCAGACAGCAGCCAAGTGGTTAAACATGAACCCAAGTATACCATTATAATAGTCAAAACCCATTAGATAAAATGAATTTTTATTTTATTGCAGAGAATGCAAAACCTGGGAGGACATTTTAGTGCTATAAAGCTGTCAATAGTTTCCCCATATGTCTGTCCTTAGATTTTATTGGTAACAGAGTAAATATAGGTAGCTGAGGGTACTCTTCCTGTTTTCACTCATAAGACAATGCTTCAATTACCATCCTTCTATCCCACTACTGCTAAATAATGGTTCTCTAAAGGGAACTGTTCACAACTTCAAATACTAATGGATATACAACAGCCTAACTTTGTTTCAGATATGCAAGTGTATTCATGGTCCTGCACAATGCAATGGGGATATTTCAGAGGGCAGCGAGGTGGAAAGGACAGCTGGTGATCTTGCTGTCTGCATATAAAGCCTGGTGGAGAGCATGGGACTTGGAACTGAGACATCTGGATTCTGTTTTCTGCTCCCCCATGGAGGTGCCATGTCACCTTTGATAGGTCATTTAAGGTTTGCCTGTGTCACCTCCTGAGTAAGCCTGAGGAAGCAGCCCTACCCACTCATACATACTCAAACCCACAAATTAGGTAATTTAGACAACTTGGAAGTGGGAGCCTGAACTGGGGCGCACACTCCAGTTTTCTCCAAGTCATTCAGCCTGGTCCCGAGTCATCTGTGCTGCCTAATTTGCAGGCCTGGGCACATGCAAGTGGGTGAGGCAGCATAGACTCAATGGCCTCAAGATCTTCATGCTTTTTATTTAAAAGAGGGATAAGTTGGGAGCAGTGCCTTGAGATTCTCCAGTACTAAAAGAGTGCAAAGTGTTACTGCTATGAGTGATACAAAGGAGACTAATGAACACCCTGTCCATAACATCACACACTATTCATATCCTTTATATTTTCCTTTTAGACTGATTAAGGATGTTTGTATTTTAAACTACTGAATGCCACAAAGTCATTTTCCACTGACCAGCACAAATCTGCTTATAATAAGCATCAGTTTTGTGCTAGTCAGTGGAAAATGAGGTGACATGGGTGACTTGTTTTGAGCCTGTTTAGTGGAAAATTATATCTTTCTATGACTGTGTCTTTTTAAATAGGCAGAATTGCAGTCTACAGCTTCTCACTGGCTACTGTACTGTATAAGAAAACTAATCCTTGTCTCCCTCCCTTCCTATTTTTTTATTTCTGTGCCATTGAATTCTGTTTGTCAGCTCACACTGCTACCTGCAGAGCACTCCCTAGGAATATAAATAAACACCAGAGAAACATCCATTGTAACAAGAGGTTCAGATGACCAATATTTACATATACAATGTTTCATTTGGGGAATGATTGGGGAATGAATTTTATACTCTAGCAGACTGTGTAATATGAATCTAACCTTTCAGGGTTGTTAGCAGAGCTTGAGGCATTAACCCAGTTTAGGATGGTAATTGTACCCAGACAAACACAGTCTGGCCTTAAACTAGATAGGAAATCAGTACAGTGAATTTTGAAATCAGCTGGGTGCCTCTACTACTGCTGCATGAGGGAGCCAGGGAGGAATGGAGATGAGGTCTTTGTGCCTGACTACTACAGTGACTGGGCAGTTTATAAATACTCCAGGAAAATGACAGATAGCTGTGCTGAGGTGCCTGAAACTTGTTGTTGCGGATAAAGATGAACAGAGTGTTCAGAGTGGCTGAATCCAGTGAAATGATGTTGGAAAGGGTGTTCCTGTGGCTTGCTATTTCTCTTTAACAATTGTTAATAGAGCTCATCAGAAAATGGTTCATCTCCTAAAGAATGTCACTTAGTACATAACATAATTTTCTTTGAAATGCTTTTGATTTACATAAAAAAAATGGAAACCCTTTTCTTAAAGCCAAAAATGCTGTTAATGCTAAAAACCAAATTTGTTTTAATTTTTCCATGCACACACGCACATTCTTGAAGAAAACATTTTATTTTTTCATAAACCATCTGCTTTTATTGAAGATATATAGCCCATCAAAACATTTGAGGGGAACATTTTTGAACAGCTCTACTACTGAGTGCTAAGACCAGCCCCAGTGAAGGGGGAGGAGAGGAAGGGAGCAGGGTGTGTGGCGGGACAAGGGAAGAGGGTGGTGGTGGAGATGGCTGTTGCTCTTCCAAGCACAGCTGTAATAGTCAGAAAACTGCAGTGTCACCCAGGAGCTTGGCCATGACATTCTGCAGCACTTGGAACCAGCCCGGCTGCTGTTCTCCCACAAAGAAAGGAAGGGATCCGATATGGAAGGAAGAGGTAGCTTTAGTTTTACTCTGCCTAACAGCAGTGCTCCATCCCTAACTAAAGTAGCTCACCTGTGGTTTTTGGCTACTTTCAAGTTACTGGTCTGTGACCCAGTACAATTAAAATTAAAAATCCCCCAACATGATTTTTACATCTGAAAAATGAGTTGGAAGTGACATTCAGTAGCAGAGGGTATCTGTTAGGGGGAGATCTGTCCTATGCACTGCCTTTCTACACCCTCTGGTTGGAGGGCAATAGGGAAGACAGAGGGAAGTCAGATGGGGAAGATTTCATGGCAGGTGAAAAAGTGGGGAGATGGAAAGCAGAAACCTTGCGCCCAATTCGCTTTTATTAAAGATGCAGCTCTTTTTAAGAACTTCAAGCAAATGCTTATGAGTAAATTTGGCAGATAAAGTTTTTTGGTAAATGTGCTATCTTTTGTTAGAACAACTAAATAGTTGGAAATATTATTCTTTACAAGCTTTCAGGCACAAACACCCTTCTCCCTATGTTTGAAGAAGGGTATTTGTGTCAGAAAGCTTGTAAAGAACAATTTTTCCAACTATTTAGTTGGTCTTATAAAATATATCACATTTACCCAAAGAATCTTGTCTGCCTATGTCCTTAGATGAACACAGCTATAACCAACATCCTTGAAACATGGAAGATATGAGTAAATCTGGGACTTCAATTTGAGTTTTTGGACAGATTTATTGTGTGCTTTTCTTCCTTATTGTAGGGGCAATTATGTAGAAAATTGAATAATTTTAGTGTAACCTACTACAGATTCACAGCTCCTGCTAACACCCCATATCTCCTGCTATAACAGCCTCTGCAACATCACACCTGCTCCTGGTTATCACTTAAAAAATTCCATTCCCTGTGACTTTGTTAGGAATGTACTTTGTGGGGAAAATCATTCAAAATTCTTCCAGGATTATGTTCTGTGCTCCGTTTCTGCTTTTAAACTCTTTTTTTTTTTGTTTTGTTCATTTTGTTTTGTTAAAATTGGTCACTTGATCAGAACAGCTCTGCCATGCTGCATGTGTCTGTCCATCCATCCGCCCTACCTTTCTGACGTTCTGTTTCTTCTTGTCTTGTCTCTAACAGCACTAGCAGGTTGAGTAAAGCAAGTGTCTCATGGCACAAAAAAGGGCTGATACCATGGCACAAAACAGCATCAGTCACAAAAGGAAATTGGTTGGTGAAGAGCTGTTGGTATGTGACTTAAGGACAGTGCTAATTTGATCTGGTCAGTCTCACTCTATTTATGCTGACATATTGTGTTGCAGTGTTTTCCTCTTTTTTGAGAACTCGTAGATTCCTTAAACTTCTTAAAACAAGAACACACTCCTCATCTTTCAAAAATTCATTAGCATGCAACAGTGCACTCGGCAACATAAATATAAAGGATACCATTAGATGTAAAGTACCAAATGCAATCTTTTAACCCAACTAATGAACCTTTTAGCATAATCATGTATAAACATGAAAGTGACTTCCTCCTGTTAGTCACGTGATGCCTTGATTTACCCTGCCTAATCATTATTAAAGGATGTTAGCATAATTTCACTTTAATTAAAGCAGCACCTGCTAGTGCCCTGTTCATTGGGGTTATGCACTATGCAATGAACACCATAGCAACCAATTACTGCAGAACCATAGACACCAACCATTCATTCTATGGGGTTTTTTCCCCACAGGGCAATAAGCCATTTGGCCAATGATCTATGTCAGAATAAAGGTAAGGGCATTGATGCCCAGAGCAAAGAAGGATGTCAACTTTCTCTTCTAATGCAGTCAGAAACATACTGGTCCCCAGTTTAAAGTGAACAACTCTCAGAGACCAAAATCTGAAACCTAGTGCTGAATACTTCATAGATGTTCAGAACCAGAAGTAGTCCAATCTGGCTCCAATTAGTGTAGCTGGCTTAGGTTGGTGTTCTGGGGTCATTAGCTTGGTTTTTCAAGATTAATTATCTTGGGTGTAGCATTGTGAAAGTGGCTATGCTGCTTCCTTGCAGGTGGTAGCCTGTGGCTGCCTCCGAAACTGGGAGCAGCTCATATGGTGCAGCTCCTGGGTAGATTAGACACACTAGGAGGCAGTGTCATGTAGCATCCTCTCAGAAGATGCAGTAGGATGCTCCTTGACACCATGACCATGTTTGGCAGGGTTGGTGGGAAGGTTGAGTCAGCTGGTCTGGGACAAACATATTAAATTCAGGACATTTTAGGGACTCTTGAGGGACAGTGAAATACAAGTCTGAAGTGTCCTGAGAAATTCAGGATGGCTTGGTCATTTTGCCACTGAGAGTTCTTTCCCTGCTGTGGACCCCCTACTATTCAACACTAGTTGAAATCAATACAAATTTAACACATGCCTAAAACTAAGCTTGTTGTTAGTATGTTCCTGACCAAAGACCTCTGACATCAGACTTCTCACAGAAGTCTGCCTAACCCCTTTTCAGTTTTCCTGCCAGAGATGCACCTTCTTTCTTGGACACTTGTCTATTTCACTGGAAACTATTGTTTTTGATCTAAGTAATGATATTTAATTAAAATTACTGGGTGCCCAGAAACATTAGGAAGGATTGTACTAGGCATGGTAGAAACACATACAAATATGCAGTCCCTACAGGTTTGCTTTGCACACTTTCCAGCTGACTAATGCTCCCAATAATTGCCAATCTCTTTCTTATAAAAAGAGCTTGTACCTGGAATGATATTTTGGAGCCTATGAGTGCCATCTACACAGGGAGTAGTTTTTGGATATTCATTGTATAAATACCATTTCTAGAGACATAAAGAACTCTCTTTTCCCTTTCATAAAGCAGAGCCAGTAATTAAGTGATTACTTCTCTTTTTAGCTAATACTGAATCCTATGCCTCGGGGAAATTTTACTGTTAAAGAAGATTGGTTTCTGTTTTCATTAAGAAGGGAAAAGACAGATTTTGCAGGTAACTGATTAGTGCTAAGACTATATATCAAGAATATCAGCACTAGCTAAGTCCCACAAAAATGACAATCCTGGGAAACCCAAGATGTTTTCAAAGTCTATATGAATTTGAGACTGATAGTCAAATAAACAGAGTATCCTGAAGTATTAGGGCTTCAAGCAAGGAAGCCCAAATGGTGAAGTGAAAATATCAAAATGGAATGATTTTTGGAGTCCAAGAAGACTAAAAACTCTTCTTTTCTGAGAAGGAGATGTATAGACGAAAGCTTAGTTTTCAAATGAGTGGAGTATTTTCACAATGGTCCTAACTTGTTTTTAATATCATTTGCAAGCAATTATGTTCTCAATTCTAAGCAGGAGAGAGAGAGGCTGCTTGCAGAAATCCCCCCCCCAAACAAACAAACAAACAAACCAAAACCCGCAACCAAACAAAAAAACCCCAACAAGTACACTTTACCAGAAGAAGCAGTGTGTTACTTTGACCTGGCTCTGCCGTGTCTGTATAGATTGGACATTTCAGTGAGGCTTTTTGGAGCTTTTAGCTAAAGCTGATTTAATTCGCTGTTAGATAAAAGCACCAAAAAAGCCACACTAAAGCACCTGATCATTACAGATGTCAGGTGAGCTGGGTCCAACTAAGGATCTGCCTTTTCTGGGCATATGTGGGGCTTGGTGCAGGAATGTGCTGAGTTTAAAGTAAAGCATTGTTTGTTTGTTTGTTTTAATGTCTGCAAGCAGCCACAGTTATTTTCATTCATATGTGCAAACAAAGGCCATGTCCAGACAAGCGCTGCCGTGAGGTATCTCCATGCTGCAAGGTAGCAGCGTGGGGAGGGTTTTGACTCTGGGAGATCCTGGAGTCAAAAAATCCACTCAAAAAAACCAGTGGAGTGGTGCATGTGGGGGCAGTGCTCACTGCCCAAAACTGGAGCCTGGCCGGCCAGAGCCACACTGACTGCCGCCCAGGCTCTGAGTGGCAGGATCACCACTGCCTCAGCCCCAGGAGGCCCCCAAGAACCCAGGTAAAGTTGCTGGAGCCAGCCCAGTGCTGGTGTTGGCCTCCCCTACCTCACCTGGGGTAACCTGCTGCGTGCCAGTCATTCCCCAGGGAAAAACAGCAGTGGCACAAGGTGTGCTGCTGCTGCTTCTTGTCCCCAGGGAAACAAATGTCCATGCTCGTGTGGACATGGCCATGAAGTTCTTATCTTCTCCTTTATATTAAGGCTTCTGTGGGAGACAGAGGAACTCCGGAGTAACGTTTAATTACACTCTGGCTGGAGATTGCCTTTGTTGTGCTCCGGCCAGGGGCCTCTAAACTTGTGGCTGCTGATAGTGCTTTATTTTTTTGTAGAGCTACAGACATCCGAAGATGCAATATAGATCCCTAAAAAAGTGCTTATGTTTGAAAACTGGCTACTTCATGCAGAGAACATGAAGAAGCAACAAGTTCAATTACATATTACAGGAAAAGTGTTGAGAAATAGTGTTGAGCAGTTGCTGCAAACAAGCAAAATCAGTTAAATTGCCAAAAACTTTTGTATACAGTACTTAGATTTGCTTCCACATTAACACTGTCTTTCAGCAATCAAACTGCTTGGCTTTCAAAGATATTGCAGTTTGCAGAAGCATTGTAGGAAAGTAGGGATAGAAGGGACCTCATGAGGTCATCTAGTCCAGCCCTCTGCTCAAGGCAGGATTGTCCCTGACTAAACCATCCCAGTTAAGTGTCTGTCCAACATGGTCTTGAACATTTCCACAGATGGTCATTCCACAACTTCACTGTGTAGCCTGATTCAGTGCTTCATCACCCTCATGGTCAGAAAGTTCTTCCTAATCTCCAACCTACATTTCCTCTGCTGCAGTTTGGGGCTGTTGCTCCTAGTCCCCTTTGATCACACAAAAAGCCCATCTCCATTCTTTTTTAATCTCCCTTCAAATATTTGAAGACTGTTATCAAATCCCCCCACTACTTAGTCTTCTCTTCTCCAGACTGAGTAGTGTTAGTTCTTTCATCCTTGACTTACAAGTCTTGCCTCGTAGGCATGTAAAAATTTGTTGCTCTCCATTGGACTCTTTCCAATAATCTGTCAACATCTTTCTTGAAGTGTGGGGCCCAAAACAGGGGACACTGCTGGTGAGGCCTCCCCAGTGCTGAATAGAGTGAAAGAATCATTTCCTTTGAATTTCAAGAGACACTCCTGTTGATATAACCCAGTATGCTGTGGGCGTTGTTTTCAATAAGAATGCAATACTGGCTGACAGTTAGCTTCTGGTTCACTGTAACCTCCAGGTCCTTCTCTGCAGTATTGTAAGCTAACCAATCATTCCCCAGTCTGCTTTTGTACTTGCAATTTTGCCATCCCAAATGCAGGACTTTGGATTTGTCCTTGTTGAATTTCATTTGATTGATTTCAGATGATTTCTCTAGTCTATCCAGGTCACTCTGGATCCTAGCCCAGTCCTCCAGAGTGTCTGCAACTCTACCCAACTTGGTGTCATCCACAAATTTGCTAAGCATTTATTCAAGACCACTTTCCAAATCATTAATGAAGATGTTAAACAATCCTGGATGGTTAAACAGATCCCTGGAGAACCCAACTTGATACCTCCTCCCAGTTACGCATTGAGCCACTGTTGACCACTAACTGAGCCCAATGATCCAACCAGTTACGTCTCCATGTTATAGTAAGTACTGTACTTTCATCTACTTTGTATTTCTTTATCTTACTTATGGGGATGATGTGGGAGACCAGCTCTTCCCTACCCATGGAGCCCATTTTGCAGATACATAATGCTATGAACTAATGTCTGGCTTGTATTACCTGTGGCATCTTTAGAAATTTTGGAGGAAATGGTGGTGGAGTTCATGGGTGGATCCAGGATTTTAAACAGTAGGTGTAGGAACAGTGACTGTTGTTACAGGAGTGGCTGCACTCCCCACTGCCAGCAACACCCCCACCAGGGCAGAAAGACCACACCCTGGGAACAGTACCTCCTCTCCTGTCCCATTCCCCCTCTAGCCTTATCTACTTATGTCTCTCGGCACAGGAAGGGGTTGGAGAGATTTGCCTGCTACCACCACTCTCCTGGCTGCTCCTGCCTCACTTGAGCCAGGGCTGCAGGGAGTAGCTATGTGGGCAGATGGGCTCAGTCAGGGACAGTGGCAGCAGCAGGCAGGTTCCCCACTCTCCCAGACTGGTAGGGAAAACCTGGGGGAACTGGAACAAGGCAAGAGTGGCTCTGGGGGCAGAGGAAACTCTAGATCATCTGGAGACAGAGACAGTGGTGTGCTTCAGATGCTCATCTATAAACAGGGAGCAATAATGCCTCCTTTATCTATTTTGTCTGTTTAGAATATAAACTCATAGGGTAGGGACAGTTTCTTACTATGTAAACAGAGAGGCAGGGACTCTTGGTGGTGTAAGTAAGTGAACAGTTTATGTTCTCATAACTTACCCAGTATTCATGAGTCAATTGGAATTTGACTGGCTAAAAGGACAGACTCTGGCTTTGTGTTTCAAAAATATTTCTGGGATAAACCAGAACAGAATTTGTCCTCCTATTCTATCTTAGTACATAGATTCAGGAATTCAAAAACACATTAATTTTTTGCATGTCAGTTCTCTCTGGTGGAACTTTGTGTGTGTTTATTTGTTTTACTAAAACAATTTGATGAATTTTAGCAGCTGTTTACATTAGGATGATTAGTGCTGATTACCATTGTCACAGGCACCTTGCAAAACCTTGTGTCGCAGAGCACTTAGGTGCCCTGCTCCTAAAGAGGGGAAACTGCTAGGGAAAGAGCCCTAGCAGTGAGTAAAGAGCACAGCTGTTGGTTGCCAGGGCAACTGGAGCTAGTAAGAGATCACACCTGCCAGCGGTCAGCTGACTGTAAAGGGGCAGGGCCTGGCTCCTTTATAAACCCTAGGAGCTGAGGCCAGAGGTAGTTCCCTGCCAGCAGCCAAGGAGCTCTCTGTTATGGAAGAGAGGAGAAGCCTGATGCAGGAGCAGCGTCTGACACGACTCTGAGATGAAGAATCCCCGGGTAGGCTTGAATGTTGTTATGGCCAAGCAGCTTCCATTTAAGTTATAGTCGAAGGGCTTGCGTTTGTGTTGCTGTTTGTAACCGAAGGTTTGGGTGAGGCTATTAGGGGTTAGAGGAGGCCTCATAGGGGACCCACAGCAGTGTGGGGACCCCAGCACCAGGTGAGGGTGCAGCATTCTTTGTGCATTGACCCCAGCCCCAGAGAGGGACAGTTGAGAAGCCCCAGTGCGGGCGTGGTGAGCCCCGGAGAGGGGGCAGCATTACCGAGGAGCCCCGGAGAGGAGGTAGCACTCTGAGAAGTTCCAGAGAGAGGGTGCAGAGAGAGACAGGGCTGCGGGGAGCCCGAGCGCCAGAGAGGATGTAGACCTGGATCAAACAACATCTATTCCAGCTGTGAGGCTTGGGGCGTGGTAAAGGGGTGGTTGGAGCCACGCATAGCCCATAAGGCTAGGGTGCCCCTGAAGCACCCATTGCAAAGCGGGACCCATGAGGGGTCCGGGAAACCACGGGGTCCGAGTAACCAGTGAGAACTGACCAAGGGGGTGTAAAAGGCAGCCTCCCGAATATATGGTGTCATCAAAGATGTGGCAGGAGAGAATGTGAGGGTGCCCTTGGGCCAACTTGGCACGGGAAGGGGGCCTTGAGGAGATCACGGCCCTCCTGTAGGACCCCGCCGTGCCAAAAGTGGTGCATTGGCTGGGAACGTGGGGCCATGCACAGGGAAGGAACCCGTGTCCCTGAGAAGGGGGAACGAACCTTAGGGCTAGAACAGATATAAAGAAAGGCAAGGCAGTGAGACTGGGGGCTTAAGAAGATAAGCCCAGATCAAAGACGAGACTGCCGTTAGAAAGTGTAGAAGAGAAGATGTTGGGTCTGGTCTAGGACGAAAGTAGAACCATGGAAGGGGTAGAGGATATAGAGAGCCTGAAACAAGAGAATTTTGCCTCGTTATTATGGGTAGATGAATTAAAGAAAAAATTGCACGGCTGGAGTGGGAGCTAGAGGTAGCCCAATCCCAGAGAGAGTAAACTGAGGCAAAGGCTGCTGGGTTAGAACAGCAGGTACAGGCAGGGAAAAAGGAAGGAGGCTCTAAAGCAATTGGGTGCTTGATAGCGGCGGAAGCTGAGAGAACTCGTATGCTAGAACAGCTTATGGCAAATGAATCCCAGAATAGTCAAGAGAAACTGCAAAGGGAGATGCAACAGAGGTTGGAGGTGTCTAGAAGCCTAATTAGTGTCCTACAGAAAGAAGTCTGCAGCCAGGAGGACTGCATAGAGGAATTGCATGACGAGTTGGAAGACTGGCAGCAGAAATGCATTCGTGCAGAACACCTAGCACAGGAGTTGCGGGACAAACTGCTTGAAAGCCATGCTCAAGCAAAAGAAACTGTCAAGGCGGTCGCACAGGAGATGGAAAAGGTAAAAGCTAACATGGCAAAGTACGAGGCACTGCATGATCGAAACTTGTCCCTTGAAAAGGAGTTAGAGGCCAGGGTGAGAGAGAATGAGGGGTTACGGTCCCAGTTACAGAGTGTGGAGGCAGGAAAAGACCACCTGGAAGAACAGGTACGGTCCCTTAAAACACTCCTAGAAGCCAGCTCGGCTAGAGAGGCAGTGACTAATGCAGAGAGGAAGCAGTCACAGCTTCAAAGGCTAACCTTAAGGCAGCAGATTCGGGCATTAGAAGCAGAAAATAAAATGCTACGGGCAGCAAGCAGTCAGACGGCTACAAAAGGCCAAGATCCTGGGGAGTCGGAGGTGCCACAGGTAACAAGTACAGCAACCCAGGCAGAAGAGACAAGGAAAGTTATAACAAAAAAAATGAAGAAAGTGAAGGAATACATGGCAAATCACGAGGTTACAAGAGCAGAAGCAGTCCCTCCAAACAGAGGTAAGAGCCAGAACTGAGGAGTGTGCAGAGGTGCGGGCTCAATGGCAAAATGTAGAAAAGGAAAAGGATCAACTGGGGGAAGAGATACAGTCCCTGAAGACCCTATTAGAAGAGAGCACAGCCAGGGAGATGGTATTGCGAAGAGAGATCGAGCAGCAACCAGTACAGGCTGCTCAAATGCAGAGCGAGAGACTGACCGCAATAAGCAGGCAGTTGGAAGAACATGTGTCCAAGGCTAAGGCAGGATGCGAGGAGCACCTTCAGGAGCTTGAAGGCTTGAAAGAGGTTTTAATAGACACGGAGAAACTGATAGAGACTGCACGGCCCATGCTCCTAAAGGTCCTGAGAAATCAGGAACAACCCAGTACGGGGGGCTTAGAAATTCCTAGAGAAAAGGGGGAAACAGAGCAGCAGGAAAAGAATACAAGAATGGAGGCACTCTCAGGGGTAGACCCCACGATGATGTGAGAAGAGATCATCTCCACAGTCATGGAATGCCTGCATCGGAAATGGGAGCAGCAGGTGAACCAGTATGCAGAAGAAATGAACTGCCTGGGAGAGAAACTAGAAAAACTTGTCAGCTGGTATGATGCTGGAGTATTGACAATACCAAAACAGGTACAACAGAAGGAGATAGATAAGGGGGATATGGCAGCTGTACAAGAGAGTGAGCTGGTCAGTGGAAGAGACAAGAACAGTGACCTAAGCTACCTTGGTCACACTCAGAAGGGGGGACAGACCGAATAAAAAGGCCAGAGACCAAAGATGGCCCAGGCTCTGGCATATTATAGACCAGGTACAGGTTCCAAAGGAGGGAGAGCGGCTGCAGCTCTAGGTAAAAGAGAGGTCCAAGGGCCCGAGATGGGCAGGAGGGGCCAAACCCCGAGGGAAACTTGTGGGGGAACGAGAAGTACGTCCCAAGCTCTACCCTAAGGACGAGATACACAGCCCTGCACAGAAGCAGAGATCGGGCCGAACCCAGACTGCAGGCCAAGCTAAGGAGACAGAAGGTCCCTCAACACCAAAGGTAATTTGGTCAGAGAAAGAACAAAGGGGAGGAAGGAGGCCATGCGTTTGTTAGTAACCTCCCAGGTTAGGACCTCCCAGTCAAATGGTGGACCCTAGAAAAGTAGTTGAAGCCAGGGTCAGGAGAGTAGCTTTTGTGAAGGTGTATACAGGGCCTGGCAGAAGAGCCATGGGTCAGGGAAAGATAGAGTTTTGGAGAAAGGAATGTGACGGGCTATCTGGCAGTGACCTAGCCCAGGGGTTTTGAAAGGGCAAAAGATGATTGGAGGACTTGGGATTCCCTTTCCTCACCAATCAGGCCCAGAGATTCAACCTTCATGTCCCCTGATTGGCCCCTTGGGTCACTTGGAGGGGGATAAAAGGGGCAGCATGGCTGACTCAAGAGGAGACCAGCAAAGGACTATGAGGAAGGAGCTTCAAAGAGCTGGCAAGAGCTGAGCCAGCGGGGCGGAAGCAGTTGCCCCAGAAGAGGAGCAGGACCTGCAGGCAGCAGTTGGACCCTCAGCAGCACAGTGTGTGGCCGGCAGGGGAGGCATCCTGCTGGATTCCAGGATCCCCTACAAGAGGCTGTGGCCAGCAGGAGGATCTGAGCAGTGACCTGAGGGGTTCCTAGCTTGGCTCCCAGCTCCTCCAATCAGAGGGCAGGCAACTCAATGCGAGGTCGGGGCTCCAGGAAGGTCAAGACACCTAGCAGTTTGGAGCAGTACTAGTACTAGCACTGGTGGCTGTGTGGCAATGTTCTTGCCTACCATGTGGGAGATCTCAGTTCAAGTCTCAGCTTTGGTGACTTGGGGTGAGTGAGCTAACAAGGAGAAATTCCTCTTGCAGTAGACAGGAGCCATTGTGTTTCTCTCCCCCCCACCTTTCTCCCCCTCCAGGTGACCCAGGCCCTGTATTTCTTTGTCCTTTGACATTTTGTATTTTGTGCCTTTTTATAGTTCCCCAAACAGTATTATCTGCTCTGTTGTTTGTGTTTTGTGTTTTATATTTTGTTAACCCTGTCTTTTGCCAATGATTGTAAGTGTCTAACCTTTGTTGAATCCTGCCCCTTGGGGCATTGTGGTGTCCACTATACCCCCCCACCCAATTATGCCTGTTATGTTCCCTCATTAAAAAGGGTGTATGGTTACATCCCCAGTGGTGGTCTGGCTCTGCTCTATAGGGGGAGGAGAATCCCTGCTCTGATCCCTTCAATTGGAGAGGGGGTACCACCTGGGTTATAGGAACATGCCCAGCGTGCACTTCGGGTGCAGTGGGAGCTTTGGGGAAAGCTCGTGGACTGGCAGGAAACCAAAGGGAGGAGGGATTCGTTACAAGGGGCCCAAAGAAGAGGATGTCCGGGGCACATGAGGAGAAAGAGGGGAAAAGACTCCCCAAGTAGTAGGAGGCAGCTCTCCCAGGAAGAGAAAGGAGGCTTTCTCTTCGTGTTGATGGGGCTATGGAAGAGGAGAAAAGATAGGCCTGAATTGCACCCTACCAGGGATGGCTAATGGGGGGGGACTGCCTGCAGCGGGGTAACTCCTGACAAATACCACATGGTGCCCCCTTGGGTAAAAGACGAGGAGGAGGCGCCTGAAAACCTCCACCTCCTGCATTTGAGTTGCCGGGTGCCTGAAGAAAGGCCGAGAAAAGCCACAGAGCGAGGCAACACCTGACAAGAATGAAGATCCGCCTTGGTGAGTCTGATCTTAAGGGGGGGAGGTGTGTCGCAGAGCACGGAGGTGCCCTGCTCCTAAAGAGTGGAAACTGCTAGGGAAAGCCTAGCAGTGAGTAAAGAGCACAGCTGTTGGTTTCCAGGGCAACTGGAGCTAGCAAGAGATCACACCTGCCAGCGGTCAGCTGACTGTAAGGGGGCGGGGCCTGGCTCCCTTATAAACCCTAGGAGCTGAGGCCAGAGGCAGTTCCCTGCCAGCAGCCAAGGAGCTTTCTGTTATGGAAGAGAGGAGAAGCCTGATGCAGGAGCAGCGTCTGACATGACTGTGAGATGAAGAATCCTCGGGTAGGCTTGAATGTTGTTATGGCCAAGCAGCTTCCATTTAAGTTGTAGCCGAAGGGCTTGCGTTTGTGTTGCTGTTTGTAACCGAAGGTTTGGGTGAGGCTATTAGGGGATGGAGGAGGCCTCATAGGGGACCCACAGCAGTGTGGGGACCCCAGCGCCAGTGAGGGTGCAGCATTCTTTGTGCATTGACCCCAGCCCCAGAGAGGGATAGTTGAGAAGCCCCAGAAAGGGGGCATTACTGAGAAGCCCCAGTGCGGGTGTGGTGAGCCCCGGAGAGAGGGCAGCATTACTGAGGAGCTCCAGAGAAGGGGGCAGCATTACTGAGGAGCCCCGGAGAGGGGGGCAGCACTTTGAGAAATGCCAGAGAGAGGGCGCGGAGAGAGACAGGGCCGCGGGGAGCCCGAGCGCCAGAGAGGGTGTAGACCTGGACCGAACAACGTCTATTCCAGCTGTGAGGCTTGGGGCATGGTAAAGGGGTGGTTGGAGCCACGCATAGCCCATAAGGCTAGGGTGCCCCTGAAGCACCCATTGCAGAGCGGGACCCACGAGGGGTCTGGGAAACCACGGGGTCCGAGTAACCAGCGAGAAGTGACCAAGGGGGTGTAAAAGGCAGCCTCCCAAATGTATGGTGTCATCAAAGACGTGGCGGACGAGAATTTGAGGGTGCACTTGGGCCAACTTGGCACAGGAAGGGGGCCTTGAGGAGATCACGGCCCTCCTGTAGGACCCTGCCGTGACACCTTGAAATATACAAGATAGCCTTAACGGTGACAGAAATATTCCCAAGGTGCTTTGAAGAGCCAGTCAGTCAAGTCACCTGTGCTTCTGACTGTCTATTGACTTGTTTTTAAATTATATTAAGCATTCAGATAGGAAAAACTACAGCAAAGGTCTGGTAGTTTTTTGCTGGTGACTCATAAGATACCATAAAGATGAGTAATTTTAGTTAATGTATTGTTGATATTTACAATACATACTGTTCTACTTTATTCTCCACAGCTGATCATAAGAATACCTGGTGTATTTGTGATCAAATTAATTTTCCTTTGACTGATCAAAAAAGCAGATTTTATATTTATGCATGGTAGGTTGCCTGCATAACAAACCTATCTTGCAAAACAGCTTTAAAAGCCTGAAATACATGAAGCAAACTGAATAGAAACGATGTGGAACAATGAAGGCAAACTGAAAATAATGCCCTTTTAGAATGTATTTTAGCTTCCACCTCTGAACAACATAAATTCCAAAGTCTGTATTTTTTGGCCGTATGTTGTTGTTTTGTATTATTTCCATCCTATCCACTTTATTTGAATATCTTTTGACTTCAGATCATAGGAAAGTAGGGCTGGAAGGGACCTCACAATGTTATCTAGTCCAACCCCCTGCTTAAGGTAGGCTCTTCCATAACTAAACCATCCCAACAAAATGTCTGTCTAACCTGTTCTTGAAAATGTCTGAGGATGGAGATTCCACTACTTTTCTAGGCAGCCTGTTCCAATGCTTGCCCACTCTCATAGTCAGAAAGTTCCTCCTAATATCTAACCTAAATTTCCTCTGCTGCAGCTTGAGGCCATTGCTTCTAGTTTTGTCCCATGTGGACACAGAGAAAAGCCCATGTTCATCCTCTCTATAGTTACCCTGCAGGTATTTGAAAACTGTTCTCAAATCCTCATTGAATCTTCTCTTCTCCAGACTAAATAACCCTATCTTTCAGCCTTTTCTCATACATCTTGTTTCCAACATCTGCAATCATTTTTCTTGCTCTGTGCTGGACTCTTTCCAAACTGTCCATGAAGTCTGAGGCCCAAAACTGGACACTACTTCAGATGAGACCTCACCAATGCTGAATAGAGTGGATGAATCACTACTCTTTATTTGTAAGTGATACTCCTGGTAATACAGCCCAATATGTTGTTGGCTTTGTTTTTTTTTTTTTTTTTTTTTTGTTGTTGTTTGTTTTTTTTCAACAAAAGCATACTTTTGGCTTTTATTCACTTTATGGTCTCCTGAAACCCTCATGTCCTTTTCTGCAGTACTGCAGCCTAGTCAATTATTCCCCAGCCAGTACTTGTGCATGAAGTTATTTCATCCCAGGTGGAGGGCTTTGCATTTGTTCATGTTGAATTTCATCTGATTGATTGTGGACCATTTCTCCAGTCTATCAAAGTCATTCTGGAGCCTAGCCCTACCCTCCAGAGCATCAACAATTCCACTGAACTTGGTATCATCCACACATTTCTAAGCCTATACTTGATTCCATCATCCAAATCATTAATGAAGCTATTAAACAATACTGGAACCAGGCTAGAGCCCTGGGGAACCCCACTTGATACCTTGTCCTGACTAGACATTAAACCAAACCATTGAGGAGTACTCACTGAGTAAAATGATTCAACCAGTTGTTTGTCCACCTTACAGTGCTTTTGTCTAGTTTGTATTTAACTTAGGTTGTTAAAGATTTTTCTTTAAACTCTCATTGCAAATCATAGAAAATTAAGGTTAGAAAGACCTCAGGAAGACCATCTAGTCCAGGGGTGTCCAACCTTTTTGAACGTGGGGCCAGATCATGAACTTTTTATCACCCAGTGGGCTGGCAAGCCATATTCAAAGACCTCACAGGAAGTGGTATCACATCAGGAAGTGATGTCACGTGACCTTTGACACCAATGAATTTGCAGGAAGTGACAATGAAATGGGTCTGGAAATGTGGCTTAAAATCCAAAATAAAAACAATATAAAAGCAACAATGAAATAATACCAAACACTTGACTAAAATAAACACTTTTGCTTCTACTCACTTCTCAACGAATGAAAGAAGCATAATGCAGGCTTGCCCTGGGACACCGGGGCGTACAGCACCAGGTAGAGGAAGCCATGGAGGAACAGCCGGCTGTTGGCCTCCAGCAGCAGTGAGGAGGAGGAGGAGAAACAGCACCTCAGGATACTGCCTGGCTCCATCGGAGATGAGAAGCCCAGTCTTCACACATGGCCACGCGCATGCAGCCTGCCTCCCTCCTTGCCCCCAGCTCCCATGGAGGAGGAAGGCGCAAGTGTGACCTTATGCTTCCTCCTCATGAGTGCACGCACGCGTGCAACACCCCTGTGTGGGCTCCTCAGCATCCCACCCAGGGACATGGTCCCGCTGATACCCAGCTATATAGCCACGGTCCCACTGATACCCAGCTGTGGGCAGCTATGTTTCACGCTCACATGCTCATCCTCGCACCGGACCGCACCATGCCACCTCATCCCATGCTGCTCCTTCCCTGCCGATACAGTGCAGACCAACCCAAGCACAGGGCTTAAAGAACCCAGCCTGGAGCCAGCAAAAAAAAAAAAAAAAAAAAAAAGGGGGGCTTCCTCTGCCATAGAGGGAGGAGGCGGAGGAAGCGGAGGAGGCACAGTGAGCCCGGCCGGCATCGTGCACTCACGCAGGGACCTGTGAGCCGGGCACAGAGCAGCACCCAGGCAGCCCTGGGCTGCAACTTCTTTGCCCGCCGCCAGGAAGATGAACCATGCAGGTGAGCGTGGAATGGGGAAGGTGCGGGGGCCCTGGGATGATGCCTCCTTCTCCCCAGCCACAGCCCAAGGGGCAAAGCCAGGTGCAAGCGGTGATTTAGCGCAGGGGAAGTTGACCGGGGAGGGTCTGGGGGGGGCTTCACCCCCACTCCCCTTGCCCCACATGTGCCTGGCCAGGCTCCGCTCTCCGCCTGCAGTGCTGGCCAGTGCAAGCTCTTTCTGGGATTGCCCTGTGCCGCACCGATGACCCACGCTTTCGCTGCCGGCTACTCCTCTTCCCACATGCACTGCGTTGGCAATGTCAAGCCCTTCAGCAGCCGTTAGGAAGCTGCTGAGGGGCTAGGGGAGGGAGAAGGGGTGGGAATGAAAGTAAACTGTTTACTTTTGTTTCCCATTACAGCACTGCGGGCCACAGAAAATGACTTGGTGGGCCACATGTTGGACAAGCCTGATCTAGTCCAACTCCCTACTCAAAGTGGGACCATCCCCAGCTATATCATCCCAGCCAAGACTTTGTCTGGGTTTTAAAAACTTCATGGATGGAGATTCCACAACCTTTCTGAGTAACCTGTCCCAGTGCTTTACTACACTCCTAATAAGAAAGTTTTTCCAGATATTTAACCTAAATGTCCCTTGCTACAACTTGAGACCATCGCTCCTTGTTCTGTCATCTGCCACCAGTGAGAACAGTCTAGCTCCATCCTCTTTGGAACCACCCTTCAGGTAGCTGAAAGCTGCTATTAAATCTTCCCTCAGTCTTCTCTTCTCCAGACAGATGGTTATGGAACTGTGTAATGTACACACCAGCCACCTTTTAGCTATCCACTCTACTGACTAGATTTTAAGGAAGGAAGGGAAGCTCATGGAAATCTTATCACTAAATTTAAGGTAAGTGTCACTAGTAGGTGTTGTAGGGCCTCTTCTTGATAGGTGCCTTGCCCCCAAGTAATGTCGGGGTGAGACTTGAGCTCGGGTGCCACCTAGATGGTATGGGTGCTGCTCCTACTCATCTGCCACGTCTTTGATGTTCCTTGTTGGGGAGGCAGTTCCCTTCAGGTGGCCCCCAAAAGTGAAGAGGTCTTGACCCTGGTCTTTTCTTTGTGGGGCTCCAAACCTCTCCTTTATCCCAGCCTTACTACTTCCACGGCCAGGACACACTATGCACTCCACAGGTCTTCCTCTGGATGATATCTCCTTTCACCCAGATGGCCCACCCTGGGATGAGTCAGGCCTTTTTGGCCAGTATGATCTTTCTGCAGCTAGTTCCTCAGCTTCAGACTGGCTTGGGTCCCTAAACCTGCCCTGCCTTGGGGCTAACTAGGACTTCACATAAATCTAACAGAAAACACCCGGCATCTGCCGAATGACTCCTAAGATCACCTCTCTCAGTGCCCACTTGTTGCTCAAAACAAAGGCAAAAGAATAAGGCGGGGGGGGTGGGGAATTGCTTGTCCCTTCCCTCCTAGTGCTTATGGGGGTGGGCAGCTGCCCTGTGCCCCTGCCTGACCCTCCTAAAGGAGTTAACATTTACTTGAAGTTGAAATAATGAGCAGATCCCTGTTGGAAGTTTTGTTTTAAACCATATCAATTGATTACTAAAGTATATTTCTCCCAAATTAAAAAGATACCATTTTCAAATACCAAATTGTAAATATAAGTGCAAATACATCTTTCACTGTGCTAAATTTTTATGTAAATCCTTTAGATTTTGCAAAAATGGTAGTCTAGAAGAAAAATAAAATGCAGAATAATGTGTAAAGGTGGAAAAATATTGCTTATTTATTATTTGTATGATCTGCTAAAATGAATTAATAAAAAGACTGTGAATGAAATACTGGCCTCTCTGAAATCCGTCAAGACCTCTATAATACCTTTAAGCTACACACTGATGAGCCAACATATATTTGAACAGGTGACAAAGTGTATCTCTCTAGCAACTGGGCACTATGGTTTCAGTGTATGCAGGCATACCTAAGATAATTTTAATTTACGTGCCAACAGCAGTGAAGCCACAGTGGGTTTGGTATCAGCCACAATGTAAGTGTTCAGGCACCCTGGTGGGTGTGTGTAGTTTTATACTTCTGTGGTATCCCTGCTAGTTGGAAAAAAGCAAGCTCAAGTATGTATATGCCTGCTGGAATCTCACTGTGATTGCAGCAGACATAGACATAGAGAAAAGTCATCAACTCGTGGTTGCTGTCTCCCAGCTTCCCTTCAATTCTCAGGTCACTCACTAGATTGTCCCTTTTGGCCAGTACCAGGTCCAGCAGTGCGTTATCTCTTGTCGACCTGTAGACTTCTTGAGACAAGTAGAGCTCATTAATGCAAGTGAGGAAGCTTTGTGACTGATCAGATTTGGCTGAGTGCTCTTCCCATGAGATGTCTGGGTAGTTGAAGTTGCCCATGACAACCATGCACTGAGAGCATGCAGCCTCTGAGAGTTCCCTAGCAAATTTGTGGTCAAGCTCTTCCTCCTGAT
This sequence comes from Alligator sinensis, assembly GCF_000455745.1. Lineage (NCBI taxonomy): Eukaryota > Metazoa > Chordata > Crocodylia > Alligatoridae > Alligator > Alligator sinensis. Next base: position 1,541,402 of record NW_005841985.1, read on the forward strand.
TAGGAGGTCTGTAGTAGACTCCTACCATTATTTCCCCTTCATCATGTTCCCCCTGCATTCTAAAACAGAGGGTCTCAAGTTGCCCTCCTTGGGTGCCAGTCTCCGCTTGTAGGGATGTGTACTGTTCCTCCACATAGAGAACTACACCCCCACCCTTTTTTCTTGTGAGATGATCCCTTCTGTACAAGGTATAACCATCTATACCTGTGGTCCAGTCATAGGTGGAGTCCCACCAGGTCTGTTATCCCTATGAAATCATATTCATTTTTATTTATTTTATCATATTCATATTTATTTAGAAGGGCTAGTTCCTCCTGTTTGTTCCCCAGGCTCCTGGCATTAGTATACAGGGAAGTAAGCCTGCCATTGGAAGCCCTAGAAGAGTCCTATGTGCACTCCTAGAAGAGTCCTATCCCTGGGATGGGGTAGGAGGTAAGGCACTGCTGGACCTGGTCCTGGCCAAAGGGGACAATTGCCATCTGAGCTGTACTTGCCCTGACCCCTAACTCTCAGCTGTAGTCTCTCTCTGCAGAGATCTTCAGCCTCCCCAAGGCCCTGGCCCTGCTATCAGGCCAGTCAAGGTGCCAGGCCATCCACCTCTCATGGTAGGTTCACACCGTTTGGCCCCTCATGGGCCCTGGCTCGAGCATGGGCCAGTTGAGCTAGTGCCTCAAAGCCATGTTCAATACAGTAGGCCTGGGCTATAAGGCCTACCTGAGAGTAAAGAGGCAGAGGCCGAGGAGGCCACAGCCCCAACACGAGAATGTTACAATAATACCCACAAGGCTTGGGGCATGGTGTATGGAGCTACACAATTAGTTCCTAAGGCTTTAGATGCCCTGCAAGACATGGTAGATAAGAGAGGCCCAGTGAGGGGCCTGGGAGCAGAGAGGCGTAGCGAGGGGTCTGGGAGCAGTAGAGGCCAGTAGGGTGTTGGGGAATCCCAGTGGGGCATTCATCTAGACTGGGGCCCATGTGAAGGCCTATAGGCAGCCTCCCTCTTAATATCATTATTATTCCATCAAGGCATGGCAGATGAGAAGAGGAGGCACCCTAGGGGCAGAGCAGGGCATAGTCACAGAGCCACCAGGAGGTGTCACGGCTGCTCCTGGGACCCTGATGTGCTACATTACCATATTTGCAATGTCTGAATTCGGTATTTTCCACTGAATTGGATTCTGTTCCTAAGAACAGGTTGTCTGTATGCACTGGCATATAAATAGTAAGTTGTTTTTTTGGGGGCTTTTTTATTTTTTTTTATACAGGAGGTTTAAGTGGCTGAAAATAACTAAGCATCATGATATATATTCACACTTTTGTTTTTTAAGCCTTACACATCTGTGCAAAGATCTCATATTTTTTCAACACAATTCATTAGTAGAGCCAGAAATTTTCCATTGGAATGATTTTCTGGCAAAAGAATTATCCCAGTGGAAAATATCATGTTTCTGAGGAAACTGAAATGAAAGCTTCTGGGTTTCCCTACTCTCTCCCTCTTTAGCTGCCCACCTGGAGGATTGCTGGGGAGCCACAGTTTCCAGACTGCTGGCTCCTTGCAGCCTACTTGCATCTGATGCTTTGGGCTGGTAACTCCCTTACTTCACAAATTGCCCTAAAGCACAGACTGTGTGCTCCCCAACCCTATATATTTGAGCTGGCCATTTTGCTGGGCATGGGGCTTTGCAGGAGAAACGTGCAATCAGGAAGCAAGTTAAATGTTTTGTTCTGATCCTTTCAAAATGGTCTTCCCCCAAAAATATTAATCCCAAATCAGGATGAAATAAAATATTGAAATTATTTTAATGACACGGAAATTCTATTTTATGACCTGTTTTATTTATTGGTGGGGACCTACCAAACACATGTAAATCATGTAATTGGCATTCTCCCATGAAATAGCTGGTTTCCCATAAAAAGCACGGGGAACCGGCTACATTAAAAAAGCCAGCAAAGAGCTGTCAAAAAGCTGTCTCCTAGAAGAGTGGGGGGAGAGGGAAAGGAGAAAAGAGAAAATAAAAGGCAGACTACCTGTCTCCTGAAGGGGGAGGGGAAGCTCCCATCTCTCATTCTCCAGAAGGGACAGGGCAGGGGGGAGCAGGGAAAAGCCCACTTCTGAAGGGGGAGGCGGAGGGAGAAAGAGTACCCCTGCCCTCTGGGGGGCATGTGGGAGGGGAATGTGTGTCTGCTGTGGGTGTGCCTGCTGTGGGTGAAGGGGAGTGGGGGGAGGACAGGGAGCACGTATAGCAGAGCTTCCCAGGAAGTGCAGTCTATGCTGCCCCCACGGTACTCTTCATAAGGCCGAGCCCCACTTGCTCACACCAGAGCAGCCCATGCCATGCTCCCGCCTGTGCCTGCAGTCTGGTTGGGTGTTTCTCTGCTCCCCACCCCCCTGTCTCCAGTTCCAGGATGTGGAGCCGGACCTCCACATGCCTGCCAGGAGGAGTGCAATGTGGTGCAGCAGGAGCAAGAGGAGGAACTGCTGCTGGAGGCAGGGGGTGCAGAGGAGCACCTGGCTAGCTGCAGCTGCACTGGGACTAGCCCACTGGAAGCTCTTTCTGGTCCTGCCCCAGCACACATGGCTCTGGTTCCAGCTCCAGAGAAAGTGGCCAGAAGCTGGAGCCCTGGCACTGTGGCAGGAGCCACCTGGCTGAAGCTGCTCGCATGCCCCACCCCACCACCCTGCCCAGAATGGTGTGGCGTGGCACTGCATGGTGCAGCAGGGGCAGAAGAAGCTTCCAGCAGGTTGTTCCCAGTGTGGCTGTGGCCATCTAGGTGCTGCTCTGCACCTCCTGCCTCCAGCAGCAGTTCCTACTCTCACTTCTGCTGCACTACTACACCACTCCCAGCAGGCATGTGGGAGCCCGACTTCAGATCCTGGAACTGGAGGTGGGGGGCACAGAGCAGCACCCAGCTACAAGTGCACCAGGAACAGCCCTAGCGGAGGTGGGAGCCCAGTGCAGGCTGCCCCGGTGCAAGTGAGCCGGGCATGGCCCCATGTGGAGTGCCACAGAGGTAGCTGTGGACTGGATTCAGTCACCTGGTAGTCAGGATCTGGCATGCAGCCATATTTTGCCCATGCCTGAGCTAGGGCTTTCAATCAATGCCTCGGGGAGGTGGGATTTGCGGTGCCCCTCCACCAATCAGAGGCATGGCGAGGGACTTGATTTGCTCTGCCTTCATAATTGCAGCCCCAGCCATGATACAGCTGTGAAATCAGGGGTCCCGGCTGTGTTACAGCCATGTAATTAGCCACCGGAGCCCATGATTTTGGTAGGTCCTTATTTATTCGTCAGGTATTTCAGTGAGGCTATAATGGCTGGAACTGAAGAGTAACAGTAATTTTAGGCTTGTGGTGTATTTTATGTGTATAACTAGAATCTTCATCCTTTGATGCACTCAAAAAATAGAAATATCATACCCATATTTTGCCAATAGGAAGACTTAATTTTTCTGTTTCATTAGCTTGCCCAAGATCACATTCTGAATTCATGGGTACCATGAGGAAGAACAAATATAGTCTTCAATATGCAAATCTAATAGCTAGCCATTAGGATATCTGGGAAGAAAATAATTTTTAAAATCCACTTGCTGAGTTGCCTAGGACTGGTTAAATACCTGGTCCAAAACCTCTTAGTAAACAAATCTTGTTGATTTCTAAGGTATTTGAATAGATCCCTGATTGTCCTGGAACTGGCATTTATCAAACTCAGAAATTTCTGAAGACTTTTAGCTCCATATGTGTCATCCTGGTGAGAAGTGGGCAGCGGTGTCCCTCAGGGGCCAGTGCTTGGTCCAGTACTTTTCAACATCTTAATTAATGATTTGGATGTGGGGGTGAAGAGCTCACTGGCCAAGTTTGTGGATGACACCAAGTTATGGGGAAGCATGGTCATGCTTGAAGATAGGTTCTCCTGTATCTGTAGCCTATACAGGCTAGCAAGTTCGGTGGATTGGAAGCTGATGAAGTTCAACATCAAGAAATGTAAAGTGCTCCACCTCAGGACGAGCAACCCCCAACACACCTACAGGCTGGGTGGCACCAAACTGATTAGCACTATGAATGAAAGGGACCTGGGGGTAATAATAGACCACAGTATGAATATGAGCTGGCAGTGCGATGCTGTAGCCAGTAGGGCAAATACTACTCTGGCATGCATCAATCAATGCATCTCCAGCAAAACCAAGGAGGTGATTCTTCTGCTCTACTCAGCACTGGTGAGACTACAGCTGGCGTACTGTGTCCAGTTCTGGGCACCACACTTTAACAAGGACATGGACAAGCTTGAGAGAGTCCAGAGAAGAGCCACCCATATGATCAGAGTCTTACACCGCAAGCCATACGAGAAAAGGCTGAGGGATCTGGGACTCTTCAGCCTGAGGAAAAGAAGCCTGAGAGGGGACCTGGTAGTAGCTTTCTGCTACACTAGGGGAGTACATCAAGGCCTTGGTGAGCAACTGTTCACCAGGGCACCCGAGGGGAAAACCAGGAGTAATGGCCACAAACTGGAAGACCAATTCAGGTTCAATATTAGGAAAAACTTCACAGTCAGGGTGTCCAGACTGTGGAATAAGCTCCCTCCAGGGGTGGTGCAATCACCTATCCTGGAAATCTTCAAGAGGAGACTAGACAGTTACCATACCGGGGTCACCTGACCCCCAGTTATCTTTCCTGCTTGGTGCAGGGGCCTGGACCCGATGATCTTCTGAGGTCCCTTCCAGCCTTACAATCTATGAATATACATCACCCTTTAATAGACTGAAGATTTAATATTGTTGCTTCTATTGATGAATTTATAATGAAAATATTAATTGAGGCAGAAATTACATGAATTAACACTTTCTTTCTGTGTCACTGGGCACATCTACATGTGAGTATTAATGCACATTGAAAAACTCTGGAGCTTATTGATTTGGAGTTTATTGCTCCCGGGTGCATCGGTACCTGTGCCTGGGAGCACAGCACATTGAGCTGGGTTGGAGCTACCCTGGGTGGCACAGGGCCAGGAGGGGTCAGCCTGCCAGCCCAGGGCAGCTCCTCCTGGCTCAACATGCTGTGCAGGGGATGAGTGGGGCACAAGGGTGCTTTAGTGTGTGGCTAGCCAGCAGGCAGCCCCATATTGAAGCACCCTCATGCCCATGAATGGTGCATGCCCCCGGTGGATGGGGGGGCATGGCTGTGATGGCAGTGGTGGGAGTGCAGCAGTTGTGGCAGGACCCCGGTGGCGGTGAGCGGGGAGCTCCTGCAGATGCCGCTGGCACTGTTGGTGGCGGGGGAGGGGTGTGGTGAGCGCCGACCAGGGGTCAGTGACCACCCACAGGCAGCACTGACAGTGTTGGCAGCGCCTTTTTGCAGGGGGTGCATGTGCACCCGTGTGCACCCCCTATGCAGTGCCCCTGCTCATGCCGCAGCCAGCTGGGTTCGTATCTACATGTGCACTGCTGCATATGAAACAAAACACCACAGGCTAGTACTTGTATTTATAATATTGTGAGAGCCAGAAAGAAGAAACAGGAATAGATGCACAAATAAGGGGGTAAGGAGAGAGCTAGAGCTGCAAGCTCCCCCCGTCCCAAACCCAGATGCATTCTATTCCTGAGCAGCCATGACATCGGTGCTGCCAGTGGAAGCGAGGTGGTGGGAGCAGTGTCTGCACCCACCATCCCTGCACCTGCACCACGTTTGCTCAGTCCAGAAGTGGGCACCAGCAGTGGAATCACTGCCTCTTTCACCCCAATTTCAGCTCTCAGTGTGAGCCTCCCACTGCCAGAGGAGGAGCTGGAGCTGGAACCAGGGATGCTGAGCGTGCTGGCTCAGGCAATTCTGGGGAAGGAGGGGGAATCAGTTAGTGCTCCACACCCCTCACCCCTCACGTTTCCCCTAGACCTCATGTTTCCCCTAGACCCAGGTCTTCTCCGGAAAGCAGCACCTCAGAGGAGGCTGAGGTTGTGGAGGCAAGTAGCTCAGCTGAGGCAGCTCCTCCTGCTGTTCAGCCTCAGCCTGCTGAAAAGGGGGAAAAGGCAGGATCCTCACCCTGAACCCAGAAGCAGGGGAGTAGTGTAGTGTGGGATCATTTTGAGGTGCCGAAGGCACATGAGCCGTGGCAAGGACTTGAGACACTTCTCCACCATGGCCATGCTGCTGCAGCTGAGGAGGCACCACCCCCTTGCCCTTCTTCCTGCTGCTAAGCCTGGCACCAGTGCGAGTGTGCTGAAACAGAAGTCCTCTGCTCTCTCCAAAGCCCCCTTATCCAACAGCAGGGGCAGGCCACCCTGGACCAGTGGGGGAAAGGTGGACAGAAAGGGGGGCATGTTCCCAAGGCACGCGAGATCACCCAGAGCACTGGGGAAATGCTTGCTCTGGATAGCCAGCCCTTCTCCCTAGTTGAGCGGCCAGGGTTCAGACAGTTCATAGCACTTCTGGCCCCATTTTACAAAGTGCCCGCATGCACCACCTTTAGCAGGGCAGTGGTGCCCTCCCTGTATCAGGCATGCAGGGAGTACTTGAGGGAGGAGCTGCACAAGGCAGGGCTGCAGGTAGCCTTGCACTTCACCTCCAACATTTGGAGCAGCCAGGGTGGTAATCATGCCTACCTCTCCCTCATGGGGCATTGGTGCAATCAGTCAAGCCATCGGTGGGCTCTACTGCAAGCCAAGGTGCTGGATGAGTCCCACACGGCAAGGGAGATCATGGGGGCCATGAACTGCATGGTGCAGGGGTGGGTCATTCGGCAGGCTGAGCTCACCTGTGGGTTCATGGTCACCGACAGTGGGGCCAATATGGTGAAGGCTGTCTATGATGCCAACTTTGTTGGCATCCACTGTGTGGCACACAGGCTGCACCTAATAGTGAAGGATGCCTTGGAGGGGGACAGGGCTGCTGGTGATGGTGCCGCCACCAGTACTGCTACAAACCAGCTGATTTAAAAATGCAGAAGGTGGCGAGATACTTCCACCGCAGCATCAAGGGGGGGCAAGATGCTGCGGGAGAAACAGGCAGAGCTCAGCAACCTGCAGTAGACTCATACAGGATGTGGAGACTCGGTGGAACTCCACATAGCTGATGCTCGAGAGGCTGGTGGAGCAACAGAAGGCCATCTCATGGATGGCCTTGCTTGGGGAGATAGGGATCAGCGCCCCCCTGAACAGAGCTGAGTGGGGTACCATCTCCCAGATCTTGGTGGTCCTCAAGCCCTTCCTCGAGGCCACCAAGACCCTTAGCACTGGCGATGTCCTCCTCAGCCAGGTGATCCCCCTAGAGAGGGAACTGGAGAACAAAATGGAGAAGTTCCAGGGGATCAATGTTCCTGGCTGGGGCAGGCCACTGTCACCAGATGTGCAGGCACTGGGGAGGCA
>NW_005841985.1:1549183-1555488 GCF_000455745.1 Alligator sinensis
CCCAAGTAATGCCCCGCTCTCAGCGGGAGGGGGCACTAACTGAATCACCAGCCAGCAGGGGAAGAACATGTCCCTGCTGAGCTCATTACACTTCCAGGATGAACTTGGAGGTATGGGATTCAGGCTATGGGGAAGGAGGAGGCCCCAGGTCCTGGGCATGACCACTAAAACAGCACCCTGCCAGAGTAGGGAGGCCTGGTGGGACTGCTGGTGGCGCAGCAGCCCCGTAAATGCCAGGACCAATGATCCCCTGGTGAAAGGCAGGAAGGGGGTGCCATAACCTCCATCTAACAAATGCATGCACAAAGTCCTGGCTGGGGAATGCCCAGACCTGTCACATCTTTGACATGCCTGATGCTTGGTGGTTGCAGTGCAGTTGTGAGGCTCCCGGTGAGCTCAGCTTAGCTGCTCAGGATGACAGCTTTAGGGTTGAAAACCCCTTTGTCAGGCTGAGGAAGTACCTGCAGTTGGTCCTGGATGGAAGGAATAGTAAAGAAACCAGAAGCTAGCCTGGCATGCAGTGCAGGAAAGAAAGCCAGTCAGTGAAAATGGAAATGGAGGCATCAGGGGATGAGGGACAGGCTGGGGTGGGGGATAGGGGGGAAAGGGGGAAGTAGCAGCACAGGTAAAAGTGCAGAGGTGCCTGGGGTGTCAGATGTCCAGCCGGTCACAGTGTGTCAGAACTCCACTGTCTATATTGAGTCCATGAGTTTCTGTACCTACTACCTAGGAAGCTGAGGAAGTGCAGTTCATAGGCCCAGCTCTGAAAAGTGGTTTGCATTGTAGTTTGTTCCCTCTCAGGATCAAGCCTGAGAGACTGGAGGCAGAATGTTTTTTTGGTGAGCAATGTGCCCCGACAGGTAGTTGGGTTTTGTTGTCTTTGATAGACTCTGGTGTGTAGTTTGTGGGGGTACTGGAGATAGTTGGCAGGTTTTGTGTTTTGAGCTGTAGGAAGTTGGCTTCAGGTCTGGTGATGAGGTTAGGTGCTCGTTTGAATGTACAAACCACTTTTCAGAGCTGTTCCCAACTCCCAACCAATCTGTTCCCAACTCTTTATCCCAGAGGATACCTTAGAAATCAAGACAGTAATTAAAATAATGAGCAGAGGGGTAGAAAGTTAAAGGTGTGGAGAATGCATTGAGCCTGAATTATCAGAGGAAATGGGCATCCTCATGTCTCTGTGATTTTAACTGGAATTGTAGGTGAAAACTTAAAACTCCCTCTGCTTCCATGCCCTATTTTAAAACAACACTTTGAGGGGTACAAGTTATTCATGTTTGTGAGGCACTTGGCACACACACTGATGGGAACACATAAGAGCCTGTCAGTAAATAAACTCTCTGGAGGTGATGATAATGTCATTTAACATTTAAAAAAAATAGAATTATTTTTGCTTTGAATACTAATGCTCTGTGCATTCATATCTGTACCTGCTGCTTGGGTTTGTCCTACCATAATTGTCTATGGTATACTCCCCTGTGAGTGAATTATAAATCACAACAATAAAGCCTTAATATAAAATAATTTACAAATGCTAATCTCCACTTGGAATACTAAGGAAGTGACTGATTTATACAATTTAGACCAGTTGTGTGTTTTTAAGAGGTTCCTTAGGGAAATGAAATGCTCTATTTCATACTGCTTTGCAAGCCGATAAGAGACTGTAAAAACAAGTATGGTGGGTCTAAGCCTTTAAACTTCCTTTCATTCTAGAGCTCATCTTTAAGATTTTGCTCAACTGTATTATTCTCGCATACCACATGCCCCCTAAATAAGACACATCAGGTTTTTGGAAGGCAGTATGTAGAAAACAAGATTTTCCAAGGGTCAGGCCTAGAGCTGGCTTTTTCATGAAGAAGCAGTGCTACAAAATGGCTGCCAGCTTCTTTCTGGGACAGCAGGCTGGAGAGATGAAGTGTAGTGTCAACCCTTTCATAGACACTCTCAAATTGGCAACAGTTTTTACCTGCTCATTTGGCTGCTGAGGCAAAAACTGTTGTGAATTTGAGAGCAACTGTGAAAAGTTTAACACTAGTCTTCGTCTTTCCTGTTTGCTGCCTGGGAGAAGCTGGTATCTGTCTTGAAGCAAGCAGTGTGTCCATGCTGCTCTTCCTCCATGCTTCTCATTCAGCTGGTTGAGAGTATGTCAGAATTTTTCAGTCCCTCTAACCCCCTTCCTCTGTACCGGAGCACCTTACCTGCCTCTCTTCTTGATTTAGTCTTGCCTGCACAACCCTGATTTGTCATGAGAGGATTGGTGAGCAAGGGCAAGGCTATTTGCCAGGACACCTGGGCTCTATACTTGCTCTGGGCAGTGGGGAAGGGGTGCTGGAAGCAGTGCATCTTTGGGTGCTGGAGGACTGCAGATTGTTCATTTTTATCTCTGTGGAGCAGACTGAAGTTACCGTAAGACAAGCTACATAGCACAGCCTGGAGCTAACCCTCACCTGAAATGGTGTAACTTTGAGATGCTCAGAGGCCACTTAGCATGAGTTAATGAGCTTTAATATGTAGATGCTAACATTTTAAGTGCCCTTAGAATGATCTACATGTAATGTGTAACTTTGCCCAAACATACAAAAATCAATCACTTTTTAGGGTTAACTCTGGCAGCTGCTTTCAACAGTATCTGCATTCTGATGCATCTTGGAGATCATCTCAGCAAAGTAGTTTTGAAAAAGTCTAGATCACCAGATTGTGGTGCAAGAGGGTCAAGCAGTACAGGCTGGCACAAATGAACACCAGAGAGGTAGATCTTTTATTAATGATAAGTAGAGCTGGTTAAAAATTGAAATTTCTGTCTCAGGACAACCTGGTATTTTAAAAAAATGTTTTCAATTGGGATGAACAATCAAAATATCCAAACTTTTTATACAATAGAAAATTCCAGAAAAGTTTCAATTTTGAAATGTCAACACTTTTCATTTCAAGGCCAATAATTAGCTGTAGCTGTTGGCGCTGCTCTGGTGGAGAAGCTCAAGTTCCTGATACCCTCATTCTATAATGTGGGCTATGCTCTCTAGGAGGACTGCATTTTCCAGGGTGCACCATAGCCACTGAAATTCTATTCTGCAGTGAGCTGAGACCCTCTAAACTCAGATCAGGACCAAGATTTTTGTAGAGAGGCTCCATTTTGCATCTATGCTTTAATGATACAAACCCCTTGCTCTTGGAAGCTGTCAAGTTTCTTAAATTTGGTGCTAAAACTTGCTGATCTTAGACTGTAAAATGCTCCTCATAAGGATATGATGGCAAATGTGGTAGAACCGCATTCTATGCAATCCAATGATCAGCTCACAGAGGCTTTTTACCCAAGTCTAGTCTCGTCCATGTCATCACCATGGAAGAGTCTCACTGAGGCCTTCTCCATTCCTATAGAAAAAGCATCATGTTCTAAAATATAACAAATTTGAATTAACACAATGTTGAATATGGTTTTGTCCAAGGGTACGCATATTTAAAAATGCTAGCTGTTCATGGTAATGCTAGCAATTACACCTTGTAGTTAATTATGACAAGCTAACTACTTTTCACATATGATTGGCCTTTCCCATGCTAAGGACAAAATCATAGAAGTTAAAATGTTTAACACACTTTGTAACTGATGCTTTCCCTAAGTATAGAGGAGGAGTTATTCTCTTTATCCTTTTCCCTTTGCTGTCTCTCTTCTTTGGATGTTTGTTTCAACTACTTCTGAGATCAGGTTCATATTGTAATGTCAGGGAGACAGTAGTAAGTTGCAGAGAGTCAAATAAGTAGATCTGACTAGGACACTGGGATGCTCATTCCGTAGGTGATGCCAGAATTTCAAAAGAAATGCAAAATGAAACTAAAAATAAAAATGTGAAATTTCTGGGGAAAAATGGGAACTCCACACTTTCTTGAGAATAAAAATGACATTTCACTTCAATGCTTCTGAAAATTTTCTAAGGCCCCTTAGCAGTCTGGGGCCTCAGTGTTGTACTATGCCTGGCAGGCAGCTCTATACTGCAAGTCTTGATTCCTTAGTAGGTACATGGTAGGCTGCCCTGGATCTTAGCACCCTGGAGACTGGGACCTGTTTTATTTAGCATCCACCTGGTGAACTGAATTTTCCATTGCCATTTCATTGAAATTGTGATGGAACATTAGCATTTTGACTAACTGGGTGTTTTATAATGTGAACATGTTCCAGATCTATATATCAGCTTGTAACAGAAATAATTGCTTAGGTAGGGGTGACCATAAAGCCAGATGTGGGCATCACAAAATCTACAGTATTAACTTAAATGCCTTCCCACAGATGAATTGCTATTTGCAGTCTGCCTTCCAAAGAACCATGGCAAGTACTTCTAGCATGTACCTATGGGCATTTGTACATGCTACAGGGGTTTACTTCAGTTTAATTTTCCCTAAATTGAAGTGGTGGGTCTTTAAAAACACGGCTTCAATTTAGTGCAAAGTAAACCCCCATGGCATGTACACAGGGGTTGGGCCCAACCATTACCTGCCTCTCCAGCAGCAGGGAGGGGAGGACAAGCTGCTGGTAGGCCGAGTGGTCACTGAGCTGTGGAGGGGAGTAGGGAGTGGGGCTGGTGCTTCCCTCCATGGCAGTGGTGGCATCCTTCAGGTGGCACCCACTTGCAAGCACCTGTCCCGAGTGGTCTGGAGGGCACCGGGCCCCCATGCAGCTCAAGCAGGCAGGCAGGCTCTGGGGAGAAAAAAAAAGAAAAGATTAGGCTCACTGTTTTGTTGTTTTTTCCTTCAGTGGAGCCTGCCTGCACAGGTTGCTGCCAGGCTGCCTGCATGGGCTGTCTGCACAGCCCTGAGACACACGGGGCCCAGTGCTTCCCTCTGTGGCAAACTAAACCACCTCGGAGATGTTTTATTTTGTTGCATCCTGTGAACTGTTCTTGGACATCTGCCTGCCTCCTACCCCAGATCTCAATATTTGGACTACATTTTCCTTTTTGTTGCTGCTGTCCTTTCCCTGATTTATTTGTACCTCCTTTTTTTCTTTCTCTTTACACCCCTTTAAGATGACACTGGGTCTGTTGCAACAAAGTAGTTCATATTCTTGCCTGCTATGCTGTGAAGTGGGCATTGTTGCAGGTAGCTTTTTGAACTCAGTTATATCATTAAACTTCACTGGAATTGCTTTTGTGGCCTTCTCCTGATTACTATTTTGACCACAGTGGCACCTATAAGGTGCTGTCCAAACACATAAGAAGCCTGGTCCAAAGAGCTTGTAATCTAAGACAACAAGCAAGGAGAGCTCATAACCTAAGAAGGGCAGGAGAGAAGGCGAAAGCATAAAATCAATTTAATTGAAGGATGTTTCAGAAATGAATGGCAAAATTGTTGCCCATGCTGTATATTTGTGTCAAAGTGGGAAACTACACAGCAATGGGAAACACTGTGTGACCGTCGGGACTCGAACACCCGGTCTCTAGCAGCTTTACCCCATATGGTGGGTGATGTTCTCCTTGCCCGCTCTGGTTGCTGCTTGAGTAGCTGTTCTCTCCCGAGGTGGACCGCCCATATCTTGTCTGCCACGACTTCGAATATTCCCAGTGGGGGCTGACTCCTCGGGGTCACTCGGTCGGGAGCGGTCTACTTGATGGTCACTTACGGGGCTCCACCACCCCTACACCTCGTCCTTACTTCTCCTCTCTGGCTGGATGGACCACGTTGCTCCTCCTTGGTGGTGTCATAGATACCAGGATGATCTCTGGTCAGGGTCTATTCTTTTATGCCTGCCCAAATAACCCTGAGTTATTAATGCCCTCTCCTTAACTTCTTCAACCCCTTTCCTCCGGGGAAAAAGAATGAAGCTGCCACAGCCACACTGCTACCCCGAGACCTCAAGCTCCTCCCTTTCTAAAACTTCTTCTCCTACCCTCAACCCCTTCGGTTGGGGAAAATCAACACTAAACTCCCAAAGAAAGAGGTAATTAGCTTGTCAGACCCTGGGACCCTTAGTACTCCCCTATCTATGTTTCAGGGACTCTCACGCCCTTGAGGTTCCTCCCTTTAAACACGGCTCCACTGTCGTTCCCTGCCATCTCCTCTCTCTGGGCTGTCCTGAGCTGATTGCCTTGGGTCCTCCCCACCGGTCTTTATTCCTCTTCCGACTTCAGGGCCCCTGCCCCACTCTCCCCAGGTTTTCCCTGTCGCTCCCCTCTCCACAGGGCTGGCTCTTCCTCCTCCCCGTCATTCCTCCCTAGCTCGCACCTGGTACCCTGTGTGTCACTGTGGGCTTGTTCCTCTTTCCTTTGTTTGTAGTGCCTCTGTTGTCTCCAGAGGCTGGTCTAATTTTCTTCTGC
>NW_005841985.1:1555498-1604565 GCF_000455745.1 Alligator sinensis
CCCTGTTGGTGGCACACTCCTCTTCAGGAGCCTCTTCTGGCTCCCTCTCTGAAGCCCCGTACTCCCTGGCCTTCTCCATGGGCTTGTTTACTTCCTGCACGCTTCTCTCTCTCTCTCCCCTCTTCCCTCTTCTCCGTTGACCGCCATTTTTATTTTTGCCGGCTGGCGTTTGTGGCTGATGTCATCAGCCAGTCTTAATTGAATAAAGATGCGGCTGATGAGCCGCACGCGTTCCCCTTCTTGCTCCCGCTCTGCTGCTGGTCCTCCTGCAAGTAAGTGTTTTTCATTTATTTCCTTTCTTTGTTTTATGGTGTCCCCTCCTTGCTCCTCCCTGTGACACACTGGTGGCAACATTGTCAGAGGCGCTCATTGTTTTGTGCTAAACACACATGTGAAGCTAATGAGTACATAGACAACATGGCCACACAATTGTCAGTGTGTCATAGAAAAAACTGTCCTATCATTTCTTTTGTGTAGGCTGAAGGTGTGCCAAATACTGAAATTCACTGTGGGATTGTGGTACAATATGGTGAGAACTGTATGGCTCAACAGAAGGTCTGTGAGAGGGTGGAGAAATTAAAAAATGGTTGCATATCCACAGTAAATGAACTGCAGGCAGGTTGCCCCAAGACAGCTAGGATGGAGGACAACATTGCCAAGGTCAGTGCTGCTGTGTGTATGAACAGGTAAGTGAGCATTCCTGAACTAGGGGCAGAAGTAGGTGTAAGCACTGGCAGTATCCCTCCATTTTGCATGATCACCTGAATTACTGAAAAGTGTGTTCCCATTGGGTGCCAAAGCAACTGATGGATATGTGTAAACAAGAATGTGTAGAAGTGTGTACCCAGCTTCTGCAATGTGTATAGGATGAAGGTGTGGGGTTACCATTGTGCATCTTCACTGGGGATGAGACCTGGGTACACCATTACGATCCCGAGAATAAAAAACAGAGCATGCAAAGGAAACACACGTTGTCATAGAATTAGGGAAAATTAAGGTTGGAAGAGACCACAGGAGGTCATCTAGTCCAATCCCCTGCGCAAAGCAGGACCATCCCCAACTAGATCATCGCAGGCAAGACTTTGTTTACCTGGGTCTTAAAAATCTCCAAGGATGGAGATTCCACAACCTCTTTGGGTAACCTGTTCCAGTACTTTACTAGCCTTATAATGAGAAAGTTTTTCCTAATATCTACCCTAAACTTCCCTTGCTGCAATTTGAGACTGTTGCTCCTTGTTCTGTTATTTGCCACCACTGAGAACAGTCTAGTTCCATCCTCTTTGTAACCACCGTCAGGTAGTTGAAGGCTGCTATTAAATCCTCCCTCAGTCTTCTGTTCTCCAGATTAAATAAGCCCAATTCCCTCAGCCTGTCTTCAGAAGTCATGTGCCCCAGCCCTCTAACCATTTTTGTTTCCCTCTTCTGGACTGTCTCCAATTTGTCCACATCCTTTCTGTACTGGGAGGAAGGGGCAAAACTGCACTCCAGATGTGGCCTCACCAGTGCCAGATAGAAAGGAATAATCATTTCCCTCATTCTGCTGGCAGTGCTCCTACTAATTCAACCCAGTATGCTGTTAGCCTTCTTGGCAACAAGGGCACACTGTTCACTCATATTCTGCTCCTTGTCCACTGTAACCACCCAGGTCCTTTTCTGTTAGAGCTGCTACTTAGCAAGTCAGTGCCCAGACTGTACCAGTGAATGGGATTGTTCCATCCTAAGTGCAGGACTTTGCATTTGTCCTTATTGAACTTCACTCACTCACTTCTTTTGGTTCAGTCCTCCAGTTTGTGTAAGCCTCTCTGAATCCTAGTCCTACCCTCCCGCATATATATTAGGCCTGCGTGAATAGGGAACTATTCAATTCTGATTTGGCCAATTCGATTCAGAGATTCGATTCAGAGATCTGAATCATTTTTCCAATTCGATTTGGCTGAATCGCTTTGGAAGATTCAGAGCCTATTTGGAGATTCAGCCATAGAGTATAATGGGGAATCAATGAAATATCTATAACTTTTTTGTCATTTGGCTGATTCAGATGAAACTCACTGAGATGGTAGCCCCTGCTGAGAACATGATGCATGCCATTTTTCAAGGAGATAGATGCAGGGGTTTCTGGGAAACTACACCTCAAAGTCATGAAAGCAAAGCTCATGTCATGTGTGTGTGTTAAGCCAGAGCAGGTTGAAAACTTCAGGGATGGTAGCTCGTTCTGAGGCCACAAGGCCTGCCAAGTTTCAAGGAGATAGGTGAAGGGGTTTCCAGGAAACTGCACCTCAAACTGCTGACAAGCAAAACTCATGACATAGGTGACACTGTGTGTGTGTGTGTGTGTGTGTGTGTGTCAAGGCACAGGGGGGTGAAAACTGCAGTGATGGTAGCCCTTGCTGAGGCCACAAAGCCTGACAAGTTTCAAGGAGGTACAGGGGTTTGGGGGAAACTGCACCTCAAGCTGCGGACAAGCAAAACCTGTGATATGGGTGACACTGTGTGTTAAAGCGCAGTGGGGTGAAAGCTGCAGGCCTGCTAGCCCCTACTGAGGCCACAAAGTCTGCCAGCTGTCAAGGAGATAGGTGCAGGGGCTGCTGGGTGCTGGGGCCCTGTACCTCTAGCTGCTGACAGGCAAAACTCGTGTCATGGGTGCTTGTGCAACTGTGTCTGTCTTGAGGCACGATGTGGGGGGGCGGGACTACTTGAGGTCCGGCTGCTAGGCCCTGCTGTGGCCACAAAGCCTGCCAGCTGTTAAGGAGATAGGTGCAGGGGGGTTCTGGAGCCCTGTACCCCCAGCTGATGACAGGCAAAACTTATGACATGGATGCTTGTGGAACTGACTGTCTCTGTCTTGGGACAGAAGCAGTTCCCAGCTCTGTATTGATTCATTCCTTTCCTTAGTTTGTGGTTTTGTAGGTGTTACTCCTTGCTTATTAATTTGTTATCCTTGCTAGCTACTGTGTATTGCACTGGTCTGTGAGTGAATCATGATTGGTAACACAGTAGTTTAACAGCCAGGCCTGCAATAATGTTCCCCTCCCCCCATATAGTGGTGTTTCATTTGAATCACAGAAAAATGTGGATTTGGGGTTACTTTTTTTTAAACCAAAAATTGGGGACTTTTTTGAGTCGGAGAAAACCAGGATCCCTGGTCATCTGTCACTAGGTTGCCTCCCCCATTCAATAAGGGCCCCACACTTTCCCTGATCTTCCTCTTGTTGCTGACATAAATGTCGATTTCATAGATTTCATAGACATTTGGGCTGTAAGGGGCCCCGGAGGGAGCATCATCGAGTCCAGCCCTCTGCCACAGAGGCAGGAAGTCAGCAGGGACCATAGGATCCCCGCAAGATAAACATCCAAGCATGTCTTGAAGGCATTCAAAGTGGGTGCTTGAACCACCTCTGGCGGCAGTCTATTTCAGACCTTGGGGGCATGGACAGTAAAAAAGTTCTTCTTTATGTCCAGCCTGAATTGGTCCTGAAGCAGTTTATGACCATTTGATCTTGTCAGCCCTTGGAGTGCTCTTGTGAACAGTCATTCCCCCAGGAGTTTTTCTTTCAAGAATTTGGGGTACAGTTGCCCCCAATCCCCTGCACTGATCTTGAAACTTGGCAGGCTTTGTGGCCTCAGGAATGGACAGTAAAAAAGTTCTTCTTTATGTCCAGCCTGAATTGGTCCTGAAGCAGTTTATGACCATTTGATCTTGTCAGCCCTTGGAGTGCTCTTGTGAACAGTCATTCCCCCAGGAGTTTTTCTTTCAAGAATTTGGGGTACAGTTGCCCCCAATCCCCTGCACTGATCTTGAAACTTGGCAGGCTTTGTGGCCTCAGGAAGTGCTACCACCCCTGCAGTTTTCACTCTGCTATGTTGTTGTAACGCCTAGACATGACATGAGTTTTGCTTTCAAGAATTTGGGGTGCTATTTCCCCCAAACCCCTGCACCGATCTTCTTGAAACTTGGCAGACTTCATGCTCTCTGCAGAGTCTACCACCCCTGAAAATGTCATCCAAATCGGAAAAAAACAACAAAGTTATAGATATTTTATTGTTTCCCCATTATACCCTATGGCCGGATCTCCGAGGCAACTCCAAAGCTCTTTGGAAGCTCCGAAGTGCTTCAGGAAGCCTAACGAGGCCAGCACTTCGACCCGGATGTGCTGCTTTAGACCCCAAAATGTCCAGAGCTTCTCCGGATCCGAACCTCTGTCTGAAGCCTCGCACAGCCCTACCCTTCACATCTCTTGTTAGTTGCAACTCGAATTGCACTTTGGCCTTCCTGATTTTATCCTAGTATGCCCAATAAATACTCTTATACTCTTCCTTAGTAGTTTGTCCAAGTTTCCACTTCTTGTACACTTCCTTTTTGTGTTTTTGCTTATTGAAGAGTTCCCAGTTAATCCAAGCTGATCTTCTACTTGCTAGTCTTCCTGCACATCAGGATGGTTCATTTCTGTGCCTTTAGTAAGGTTTCTTTGAAGTACAACTAGCTCTCCTGAACTCCTTTTCCCTTCCAATTGGCCTCCCAGGGAATCCTGCCCATCAGTACACTAAGTGAGTTGAAGTTTGCTTTTCTGAAGTCTAGGGACCACTTCTTTGTTACCACCACCCAAAAAAATTAGGCACTCAACCATCTTCTGACAAATTCTTGCTTATCTTGTTTTGGGATTGCAGGGGCCACTCCTTATCCTCTTCGTGGGGCTGGGGTCATGATCAACAGCAAGATCTACTGCCATGTTCTCCAAAACTACTTGAAGCCAGCTATTCGGTTGAAACAATGTGGAAACTCAAGCAATTCATTCTTTTCCACCGCAACAACCTGAGGCCACACAGTGCTTGAGCAGCTGTCAAAATTTTGTATGGATTGGGCTTTGAAATCTTACCACCTCCACCCCATAGTCCTGATCCTGCACTAAGGCATTATCACCTGTTTGGACCATTGAAGGAGATGCTTTGTGGGAACAGGTTCTCCAGTGATGTGGAGGTTCAATTTACAGTGCAGGAGTGGTTGTTGCAGAAGCTAAAAAGCTTCGCTGAGGACAGTCTCAAGAAACTTGTGACTTGCTGCAAAGCTGTGTTGCAAAGCAGGGTTACTATGTAGAGAAGTGATGTTGTTCAGTAAATGATTATTGCATGCAAAATGGGTTTATTTCAAAATTGCCATTAGTTCTGAAACACTCTCATATATCTATATCTATGTAATCTATGCCAGATTCTGGCATAGATTACATAGATATTATACCTCCAACATTATTGTCTTAGTTGGTTAACTAGAAGGTGTCACGGTTGAAGTGGACCTGAAGGTGAGATTAGGAGGAGAGAGTGGTACTCCTGTGTGAGAGCCTTACAGAGTTAAATTCTATAAATTCTTCATTTCCCCCCTCCCATTAAAATATGGTAGAATTCCATTGATAATATTTAGTGAAATGGTTGTCTGAATATTTATATGGCCACAGTTGTCTTCTTTGGCAATCCCTCACAGTTGAGGCTGATTATCTTTCATTATTGTCTTATATGTGTATCTGAAGATGGCTATTGAGGCCTATGCAGGATCAACAAACACTACTGCAGCTTTGGCATGTGTTTCTGTGTGGGGTGGTTGGTGCTGGATTCTTGATTTGGTCCACGACATGCTGTTTCTGCCACTCCCACTTTTCCATCTTTTGTTTTTGGGAGGTTTCAAAGTACTGAGATCCCTGCAGCAAACTCTTCCTCCATTTGGGGCAATCCTGGGTAATAGTCTCCCTTGAGTTGTTGCATTTTTTAAAGTTGGTCTTGAGGATGCCCCTGAAATGCTTTCTCTGTCCTCTTCTTAAGTGCATGCCTTGGCTGAGTTGGAGAATAAACTTGCTTTGGGATTCTAGAGTCAGACATCTGGATGACATGGCCAACCCAATGAAGGTAATGTTGGATTATCATCATCATCATCTCAATACTCATGGTGTTTGCTTGCAGAGGATGCTAACCTTGGTGCATCTGTCTTCTCACTGGATTCGGAGGATCTTCCACAGGGAATGTTAATGGCTTCAGATGTCTCCTGTATGTTGTCCATGTCTCAGCGCCATACAGCAAGATGGGGATCACAACTGCTTGGTCAACCATGAGCTTGGTTTTGGATCTGATGTTCTGATCTTTGAGCACCCATTTCTTCTGGAATCCAAAGCTTGGACTTGCATATTTGAGGCAATATTGGATTTCTTCATCCATATCAGTCGATATCAGTCTTTTGCAAGAGATGGATTCTTAGATATGGGAAATATTTAATGTTTTCCAGAGTCTTACCATGGATCTGGATTACTAGAGCTGGGGAATGTTCATTAGAAGCTTGTTGGTGGAGGACCTTAGTTTTCTGAATGTTAAATATCAGTCCCATTTTCTTGTATGCCTCAGTAAAGATGTCAACAGTTGCCTGAAGGCCTGCTTCCGAGTGAGCACAACACAGCATCATCAGTGTACTGGAGCTCAGTGATTGAGTTTGGGGTGCTCTTGGTGATGAGAGTGTTCTCAACTCCATCCCACAACACCCAGTCAGAGATGATTTTGGAATCCCTTCAACTGCTAACGAGGTGGGGAAAGCCATCAAGCAGATGAAAAACAAGGCATTTGGAGTGGATGGAATCCCTGTGGAAGTAGTCAACTAGGGGGGAGAGGAGCTCACATCACGGCTTCATGACCTCATATTAAGGAACAGGAATGATAAGGAAGTCCCAGGTGACTTCAGGGATGCCATGATTGTGACAGTCTTCAACAAAGGAGACAAGTCTGACTATGGAAGCTACAGAAGGATCATCTTGCTGTCTACCACAGGAAAGATCATTGTGAAAACCCTCCTGAAGTGTCTCCTTCCACTTGCTGAAAACCTTCTCTTGGAATCTCAGTGTGGGTTTAGGGCATCAAGTGGCGCAACTGACATGATCTTCATTGCTTTTCAGCTGCAGGAGAAATGCCATGAACAACATAAACCTCTCTACATGGCCTTCTTTGACCTCACAAAAGTTTTCAACTATGTCAGCTGAGAAGTGTTGTGGAGGATCTTTCTGAAGTATGGATGCCCACTGAAATTCATCTCCATTCTTTGCTTGCTCCATGATGGTATGCAAGCTGTGGTTCTTAGTAGTGGAGTTATCACAGATCCCTTTGAGGTTAAGAAAGGAGTTAAGCAAGCCTGCATCCTTGCTCCAACACTTCTCAATATTTCTTGCTGTGGTACTACATTGGGCCACAAATAAGCTTCCAGCTGGAATGGAGCTAAACTACCGAATGGATGGTAAGCTGTTTAACCTTGGCTGACTATGGCTGCAGTCACTGGTGATGCATAGGGGGTGCACGTGGGTGCATGTGCACCTCCTGAGCTTGACGGTGCATCCCTTATGAAAAGGCTGTTGGCAGTACCTGTGGGCAGTCGTTGCTTGCTGCCCTACCCCACCCCCCACTGACACTGCTGGCAGGCAGTCAGCAATTGCTGCTGGCTGCTGCTGACACTGCTGGTGGCATCTGCGGATGGTTGCCGACCCCTGGTCAATGCTCGTCAACCCCCCTCTGCCGCTGACGCTGTCTGCCAGAGCTCCCCACTTACTGCCACCACGCTTCCATTGCCGCTGTGCTCCCGCCACTGCCAGTACATGTTCTTCATGGCTGTAGTATTGGTTCTTAACCCAGATGGTTAGTGGAGGAGGCTTATCGTTGGTGGCTGTGATATAGAGAGGGCTGAGTACCACTGCCTTCTACCTGTAAACCTGTAGGACTTTTTCAGTTTCATCTGCTTACTTTCGTATTATAATTTATCATCTTAAAATGATTAGAAACAATGGTATTGCAAGCATTCCGATTAAACTACTGATATTGATTTGCCCCCCACCCCTTACCCTCCAACACCAAGTCTCTTTAACAGTGTTAAATATACTAGCCAGATAATTAGATTTTAAGAAATCCCTGAGACTGTACTCTGGACTGTTTAAAACCTTAAAACTTCAGGGCTGTCAACATTCTGCAGACACAAACCTCCCAGTCAATTAATTTTCCTCAGTTTGTGTATACTGAAGACCCTTACTTTGGTGTGATCCCAGTCTTTCTCCTGTGAATTTGCTGATGATACCAAAATTTGGGGTGAGGTGGGCATGCTAGTAGGGAGGGAAAGACTGCAGCAAGACCTGGATAGGTTGCAGGGGTGGGTGAAACAAAAACAGGATGCGTTTCAATACGGACAAGTGCAGGGTGCTGTACATGGGCAGTACTAACCAGCGGCACACTTATAAGATGGGAAACTCCCTTCTTGAAAGCACAGAGGCAGAAAGGGATCTTGGAGTCATTATTGACTCCAAGATGAACATAGGCCGACAATGCGAGGTCACGGTCGACAGGGCATCCACAGGTGCATCTCAAGTATGGCCAAGGAGGTGATCCTCCCCCTCTACACAACACTGGTCAGGCCACAGCTGGAGTACTGTGCCCAGTTGTGGGCACCCCACTTCAAGACGGATGTGGACAACATTGGGAGGGTCCAGAGGAGGGCCACCCGCATGATCCGGGGACAGCAGGGCAGACCCTACAATGAGAGGCTACGGGACCTGAATCTGTTCAGCCTTCACCAGAGAAGGCTGAGGGGGGACCTGGTGACCGTCTATAAACTCACTAGGGGGGACCAGAAGGGTTTGGGGGAGACCTTGTTTCCCCTAGCGCCCCCCCGGGATAACAAGGAATAACGTCCACAAGTTGTTGGAGAGTAGGTTTAGATCAGACATCCGTAAGAACTACTTCACAGTCAGGGTGGCTAGGATCTGGAACCAACTTCCAAGGGAAGTGGTGCTGGCTCCTACCCCGGGGGGCTTTAAGAAGCGGCTCCATGCCTACCTGGCTGGGGTCATTTGAGCCCAGTTTTCCTCCTGCGCAGGCAGGGGATCGGACTTGAAGATCTACAAGGTCCCTTCCAACCCTACTTCTATGATTCTATGAATTGACACAGATCAACTTTCCTAGGAAGTTTCTTAGTACACTTGCCTGCTTTGTATGAATCAGCTGTGACTAAATCTGGTACATGAGCAAAGTCAAAATACTTAATAATTACTACATTTATAATTAGCTGTTCATGTGAATGATTGATATATTTTTTTACAGTTTTCTGGCTGAACTGAAAATTCAGAAGACGGTTGTCTTGTACCAACCTCAGAACAGTTTCCCCCCGTTTTCTCAAGAGTGCTAGCAATTCATTCTTTTAATTTAAATTTTTTTTTTAACTACATGTAAATTTTAAAAAGGAAAATTTGTAACAAATATCAAAACAGTTCCACTTTTATATTCTTTGACTAAAACAATTCAATACATTAGATAGTTTCTCAAATAGTTTCAGTTGATCCAAATCTGCATATCTCAGCAAATACAACATTCAGCCATAAATGTCACCGGCCGCTATTGTGTTATTCTTTTCCATTCACTGAATGCAAGAAGTGGGTGTCCCGAAACATGCACATTGCAGTTTGTGGGACATGTATGAATTGAATGACTTTCCTCCTAGATAAGTTTGTTGTTATATTGTTCTGTGTGCCTCATTTCCATATTAGCCAAAGGTCATTTTTTGGAACTGTATGGGACTGATAACACTCGAATTAAATGCCTTGCCTTTTATTGGTTCAAAATATAATTGAATAAAAATGAACAGGGGCATAAACCATATTCATGGAATTAGGATTTTTAAATGGGATTCCAAAGAACACAAATGTCCACAAATGTAGGATAACAGAAGTTCCTAGAATGAGAGTACTTAGAACAGACGTCTTTAGAACCATAGCAGGCACAATGCAGAAAATGGTGGATTCAGTTTTGATCAGAGAAGAAAAAAACAATGACATTGAAAGTGAAAAATATAATTTTACATTTAAACCCTACTTTATTCTAGATAGCAAAGAATCTCCTAGGATCACAGTGTGTCGTATTCAATTCAGAGGCCAATACTAGGTAACTATGAAGAATCCTTAGAAATAAGATTTCTTTTTTGTAAACCTAATGTTTTTAGGGTGAAAGGGAAAAGGAAATATGCTACTTCTACAAGACAGAGGCAAAATCAAGCTCTGGTAGGTTTAAGTGAGGCAAATTTACATTGCTGTTTCAGTATAGTCACACAGAGTAGTTTATAATGTAATGTAGAAAGTGTTGGTTTGCTTTTGAAAATGATATTAAATAGTAAGTGTAAATGCATTTAAGAAGGTAGCAGTGGAGAAATTACTGAAATTATGGCTTAAATTAAGTGGAACACTGAGCTAATATACTGAATTCCAGTTAATCAAGGTGACTGGAAATTTTGCCAAAGAATCTGTCCAAGGCTCTGGCTTTGCTTTAGGGTTCCTGGCCAGAGCTCACGGACCCAGGGTAGAGGTGACGTCATGGAACAAGACTCAGCAGCACTGGAACTGACTTCATAGAACTCTGCTTGTTAGCCACCAGTTGAGCTGACGGAGGTGACTTTATTGAATTGGATCAGGCCTGGGAAGAACCTGTGGAGGCAACTTCACTGAATCAGGGTTTTTCACCAGTAGCGAGGGTCTTGTCACACGCTATACTTAAGACATGTTCTATTTAGATTACAGTAAGCATTACTCTGAGTTAGAAAGTTTTCTGAGCAGTTGCATGGTAATGCTAACCACAGTCCAAGTGTCAGTTCTTGAAGACTTCTGCAGTGTCTGGGAGTGACAGAGCTGTTTGTCAGTCCTACCCCGGCATTACACTGGAGCTTTGAACCAGTTCTGGGGTGGTATGGGGGCTGAGAGCAACAAAGCTCCCATTCCTCACCAGAGCTTTGAACCTCTGTCACGTAGTTGGATGTTAGCTTTACACATGCTAGATAATACGATGTGGAGGTGGTACTCACCTGAAAAATCCTAATTTTACTACCCTATGATGGCACTAATCACATGTTTTACTGCTTAAACACCTGGACACTGGTGTTTTAAGTGCAGTTAACATACCCTAAGTGTAATATGGATTAGGTCCTAGTCATGTAGATACTCTGTTCATTGACGTGGGCAGGCTGAGGAGAGCAAACTCCCAGGGCCCCTATACTATCTGGAGTCTCACTGAATTCATAAATAAAGTAGCTAGTGAAGGACTGCTTATATGGATAAGAATCCTGGCAAGTAGTAATTCAGAGTTGGCCATGCCCCTCATACCTAATTGGATTGTCTTGTGTACTTGCACATATTTATTTTCCACCCCCTGCTAAAAAAAGAAATGGGCATCAGTGCTTTCTATTTCCTAAGGCCCTGTAAATGCTTGCGATTGGGGAAAAAATACCAGAGGTATTCCTAAGCATACGTTTGGGCAAGGCTTGAAGCAAAAACTTTTTTTTTTTTTTTTTTTTTTTTTTTTTATTTTGTAGGCTGTTTCTTAGGCTATTATTGAGTAGGGCCATATAAAGAATATATTGGAAGTGCAACACCAAGGCCAAGTTAGGGGCTAGAGTAGGGACTGCTAGCAGGGTTAATAAAAAGCTATTGTAATTACTGAACTTGGTGGGGAATGTAGGAGTTTTGATAGAAACCACTAGAACTTTCTCCTTGTTTTCTTTTTTTATTTTCGTTTGGATTAACTCATTCTGACCCCATATGCAAACAGGGGAAGGAAGTGCTGTCTCATGATAAATGCAAGAGACAACACTACATACTTACACTCTGTCCTTCTGATGGCTCAAAACAGGAAACAGTTATGTGAACCATTCCCTTCACTCTCCACAAAATAGCTCACAAATGCCACTCATTTATCATTTCTTATTTTCAGCCTCCCACCCCCTTCTACACAGATATGATGTCCCCTCATTTTTATGGCTGCAAGGTTTTCAATCAGAAGTAAAGACCCCAGCTACAGAAAGATTATGTGCACTCATTAATAAACACCTGATTTAAGTTTTCTACATAGAATTTTTGTGTGTCCTTCATGCTGTGTCTTTGTTATCCAGCCAGTCCCTCATTGCTAGTGAGAGGGTAAAATCATACCTGTATCCAGTTCTATCTGTGGCTTGGGTTTTCCAAGCCCCAAATAAGGCTGACAAGGTTTTACAAAACCACTTCTGATTTGGCCCATCTTTGCCATTATTTTTTGAGATCATAGGCCTAAATCAAGTCTTTAGGGTCTAAATTTTTTATTTCTTTAATTCTGTGTGCAGCTACTCTCATTTCTCGAGTTCCATGGGTACTACATCAGAGTAGAATTTAGCCCTCTGCGTTTCAGTAGTCAGCAGCTGGCAGAACAAGAATGTCTAGTCCCGTGGAAGAGTCAAGAGGCTTGCTGCTTATAAAAGAACTTTGGATGAAAGTGGTACATCATCATAGTACTGTTACTCTTCGAAATCCTTTGTTCCTTTTTAACATTTTAACAATATCGGTCAAACAGAATAAGAAAAAAAAAAAAAAATTAATTATTGAGCGCCCCCCTCACCCCATTCAGGAAAAGGCAGGGAGGCATTATACAAGGTATTCATAAATATAGGTTCTTTAATAATTATTTAATATAGAAGCCTTTTGGGAATGAACTCTCAGGTGACAAATTTGACACTTGTAAATGACTTTAGTTGCTAAACAGGGTGATGGTGATGATAATAATGACAACGATGACAATAGTAATAATAATTATTTATACTCTATTATTGTTATAATAACAATACTTAATTACTACTGCTACTACTACTACTATTATTATTATTATACACACTCTACTACTACTACTGACAACACATTATTAGTGATAGTAGATGGAGACAGACCTAGGGGACCACTTTGCTAGCTGCTTCACATTCATGTAATCAGAAAAACATTTCTGGCCCAAAGAATTCACAGTCTAAATACAAAAGACAGACTGCAGCAGAGCTGAAAGTAGAAATGGAGCCCAGATTTCCCGATTCCCAGGCTATTGCCATTGTCTCAGTCGCAAGACTATAAAGTCTATTCTTGCTGCCTCTGCCCGCATGAGTGATAAGGACTCAGTTGCAATGCAAGTATTGTGATGTCAGCGTGCATTGCCATAGGAAGGAATGAATGACCTCCTGCTTGGGGGAGAAACCAGCCATATGGATGCTTCCTACACGCCTCCTTATGGGAAGTTTGGCTATAAGGCAAGGATGGATTGAGGGGCAGATCACTTTCCATTTCTTCTTCCCCAAGTACAATGGTATCATAATAGTCATTCCAGCCTCCCTCAGCTACTTCCAATAATGAAAAAATTCTTCTGAGTTTTCTGGACTAGATTCTGTCTTTGGGA
The DNA here is from genome assembly GCF_000455745.1 of Alligator sinensis. Classification (NCBI taxonomy): domain Eukaryota; kingdom Metazoa; phylum Chordata; order Crocodylia; family Alligatoridae; genus Alligator; species Alligator sinensis. Next base: position 1,568,732 of record NW_005841985.1, read on the forward strand.
AGCTAATCTGGAGATTTGTTACTCATAAATAAATCTCTATGGGTGTGTGTAGACAAAACAGGGGCTGTAAAATTGAAGCAGTGGGTTTAAAACAAAACAAAAAACAAAAACAAAAAACCCACACCGCTTAAGATTTAGGAATGATTTAACCCCTATGTTGTGCGCACACCCCACTGACTTACCCGCCTTTCCAGCGGGCAGGGCAGGGTGAGCTGCCGGTGGGCAGAGCAGTCCCTGGGCTGGGGAGGGGTGGTTGTTTCCCTCCATGGCAGCTGTGCCCGGCCCCCCCTCCAGGTGGCACCAACCCACAGGCACCCGGCTTGGGTGGTCCCAGGGGGCACTGCAGCCACAGAAGGAAGCACTGGGCCCTGTGCAGCTCAGGCAGGCAGGCTGGCTGCAGGAAAAAAAAAAAAGGAAGATCAGGCTCGCCACTTTTCTTGGGCGAAGCCTGCTTTCCCAGGCTGCTGCCAGGCTGCCTGCTGGGCTTTTTTCCATGGCTGTAGGGGCAGCAAACTAAAACTTGAAGGAGTTTTAGTTTGCTGTGCTCCAAGTCATTTAACACGCATTACGCTGCTGAATTTCCTACAGTGGCTGGAATTAATGCGCAATGCACTGCCAAGGCGTGCAAACACCGACACCATTAAAGTTGTGCATAAGCATTTAGCTAGATTTAAAGTGTCATGCACACACGCCTCTTGTTTCGTCTACACATGGCCTGTTTCCCTCCCTGTAGAAGTGGCTATATTTCTATCACTAAATCACTCCTTAATCCAGGATATCATATAATAGGTTTGAATAATGCTTTCCAATCCTGGATGAGGATGAGTTTAGAGATACTTGAACATTTCCTGTCACTGCTAGTTTTTTAGTTGACAAAATAGCTTTTAATGGCAGGGACTTTCCACAGAAAATGCCAACATTTGAACAAACCAGTAATATTTTCCAGCTAGCTCTGACTGAAGACAAGAGGAAAATTATTGGATTAGGTACTGCTTGTTGTGCACAAGGTCACTGTAATCATGGTCTGGCACCAAAGAGCATCCAATTTAGCATGAATAAATATCAATTGAAGCACCTGAAGGGAAGGTGAAACAGAGGTAGTGAGAATTGTCATTAATTTATTCAGATGTATGGAGTTTTTCATATTAACTTCATTCTGCAAGTAAGAAGATGAGACTTTTAAGGAAAAGCTTTACTGCCTCTGAAACCAACTCTAATGGCTTGGAGCCATATTCACAAAGGTATTTAAGTGCATAGCCCCTATTTTTGTGCCTAATTCTCCATTGATTTCACCAGGAAGCTAGGGCACTGAAAATAAATTAGGCCCTTAAATGCCTTTTTGAACATGGATCTTGGCGATTAATAGAATTTTGAGAGAGAACTTTCTTGCAGCATACTACAGATTGTTTGAAAAACTGTATTGGCTTTAAACATCATGTAAGGCTACTTGTACCCAAGGAAATTTTGGGGGGAAGGATACGTACAAAATGCCTCCCTCAGCTTTATGCCTCTGACCCACTGGTAGTCCCTACCTCCCATTACATTCATAGCCACAGCTAGTTAACAGAAGTGGAGGGCAGGATTGATCCATAGTCTAAACATATCTTCCAGACCCCAGTCTGGGAAACCAGTTTTGCATGTGCTGAACACCAGGTGTAAGTGTAAGTGCAGACCCCTAATCCACAAGGCATTTTAACATGATATACTCAGGTCCTGTTGACTCCAGTGGTTCTTAAGTAAGCATTAAGGGAAGACACATGCACAAATGATTTCCTGAATGAGTCCTAGTATTGCCTTGAGTGCTGCTGAGGGAATCCTACTCTGCTGCTTGCATTAGGAGGAAATGGCTCCACAGACCCTCCCAGCCTGCTTGTGTATCAGTGCAACACAGGCTTTAGCCCTGATCATATGGCTACAGTTACTTAGCTGATTTTATATACAACCAACTAGCTGGTAAAATTAAAACAAAAGACGGACGTGCTAGCATTGTGACCACTTGGCATCCATACTGTGCTATTATGTTTTCCCTTCAACACTGTTATCAGTATTGTAAGTCTTGGCTAAACTGAGGGAAAAACCTTAATGTTTTCTATTTAGATTGTGCCTAAAGGAAGCTGTGAGCAAAGTAAACTTCCCTCTCCATGAGGGGAGGAAGGAAAAACTTTTCCCCTGGATTTTCTAGTATCAACAACACGCACAAGCCTATATTGCAATTTAAGTGTAGCAGCCCGAGGTAATAACATCATAGCATTAAAACATGAATTATTGCTATTTAGCTGTGTTTCTTTAGGATCTACAAGCCACCGTCAGATCAGAAACCCTTTGTGCCATGTAACCTCAAATAGGTTTGCCTCTGCTTTGCCCAGACTCACATGCAGGTGAAGAAGGGTCTTTGCAAGGAAAAAAAAAGTGAATGATTTCTTTCAATTAACCTGTTGCATCCTAGCTTTGATTTCTCTACCTTGCCTTTGATCACTTTTGTTCCTCAGTGATTTGTTTTTCATTGTTCATTCTTAGCCTTCTCTTCTCCATAAGTCTAGGTCTCTCTCCTAAATTTATCTCCGATGTTCTCTTTTCCCCACTATACTCCCAGTGCAAAGTCATATAAATTGACTCTTCAGTCAAATAAATCTCCCCAACTCTGAACCAGATGCTTCCCAGAGCTTTACCTGACAGTTTTCAGCTTCACATGCGTCACAGGTTTGGGGATTTTTTAAATTTTTTTTTTCCCCCTTATTCCTGAAAATAGAGAAGTAATTTGAGTTTAGAAATAAAGGCACCTTAAGTACGAGTTATTGTTTATTTGCTTAAAGAGAATAAGGTTGGGTGGGTGCCAAAACTAAGTTCCAATGGATAAAAAACAAAAAACCCACAACCCCCCTCCCCTTACCCAATGGACATTGTGATTGCGATTGGTTTTTAATAGCATCACTTTTTCCTTTAGTTCATGGCAAAATAAATCCAATGGTATAGCAGCTTTTCTTAAATTCTATTGCACACTGATAGGAAACAGTGTATTGGGAAACAAATGAGTTTCTTTTTTTCTAATCTCTTGCTCACTTACAGCTAACCCCCCCTCCCCCCCAAAAAAAACAACACCCCCCCAAACCAACTCATATCTGTACACATGACATGATTTCTCCATACAGTTTGCATGCAACCTATGGATGCATATCAGATTGTTAAAGCACTTTTTTTTTTTTTTAAAAAAAAAACATGTTTTGGGTATAGTTAGTGTCTTGTGGGGGGGAACCCCAAAAAACAAGAAATAGACATCCATAGAGAATGAAATGAGGTGTGGTATGGACAGCGAGGGTGCGTCCACACATGCAGGCACGTGTGCTTGCAGCAGCTCAAGTAGGAGCAGCACAAATTTGACCCGGGGATTTTTGCCATCAGCACATGGGCCTGGACATGCACTTTGGTGTGGGGGGCTAGTTGTGCTACTTGGGGCAAAATGACCCTGCCCAGCTTCTCCTGGATTTGCAGCCAGGGGGAGCTAGAGCCTAGGGGCAGCACCTGTGTTGGCCCCAGCAGAATAAAAACCTGCCCTGATGAGCAACTCAGGGCTACTTGCCCTCAGGACCTTCTGAAGCTCAGCCAGTTGGTATCTGGGGATGCTACCCCTTGTGCCTGGAATGGCCCTATACCCTCTACCCACTGCACCAGTCTGTCAGTGGGGGCTGCTGCCTGGCTGGGACTCTCTGCTACCTGCAATAGCATCTTCCCCTATTGGACCTGCGGCCCTATCACTGCATGCCTGCCAGACTTGGATGGGGTGCCCCAGCTCTGCTATCTGGGCACCTATTGCCCAGAAGATGTGCTCCTTGTGATGGCCTGCTTTGAACTGTCAAAGCATGTCCTTTTGACCCCAAATGGCCAAGAGGTCAACCACCTCATCTGCCTTCCAGCTGGGTCCCCAGTGCTGGCCCTTGACAGGCTCCTCTGCCCAGGTCTTGCCAGGTGTCTTACAAGCAGAGATACTGGTGTTCCCCGTTTAAAAATTGCAAATACTCTGATAAACCCAAATTTTCTCGTTAAAATACTCAATAGTGTTCTACCGCTATTAAAATGAAACACCACTATATATAGAGAGAGATCAGTTGGGCAATGTTTTATTGATATATTTACAAGTGTAAAGCAATTTGGAGGGGGAGGGGTTGGCAGAGTTTGTGGGTGGGTGTAGGGATTTGTGGCTGGGTATGCGGGTGAGGGGCATGTGGATGTGGGGGCCTGTGCACAGGGGCTGCTCAGGAGGGGTGGGTCCACTGCCTTCCCACAGGGTACAGCCCCCCTTCACAGCACATGGAGTACCCCCACTACAGTGCCCAAAGCTCCCCCCACAGGGCCACAGCTTCCCCTGCATGGCCCACATGCCACCCCCCCAGGGCCCACATGCTCCCCCTGCAGCATTAGCAGCCATTGGGTGCTCAGGGTCCACTGCTGCCAGAGCCCCCTTTGCAGCACAGTGTGGTCCTGGCCACCTCAGACCCGGCACCGCTTGTGCCACTCATCATGGGTCCAGCCTGACAGTGCAGCATAGGGCCGTATGCCTTTCAGCAGCCCCAGGCCACTTGGGCTGTCACCCAGGGGCCGGCCCCATTCACAGGGACCATGTGTCATGCTGGGCTGGGTCCCATCTCCATGAAACTGGCCTGGCCTGACAGCACACAGGGCCCATGGAGATAGGACCTGGCCCGGTGCAATACGCAGTCCCTGTGGGCAGTGCCAGGCCCCGGGTGACAGCTTGAGTGGGCCAGAGCTGCCTGAAGGTGCATGGTCCCACACTGAGCTGGGCCAGCCCCATGCCACAGGGAGGGCTGTGCCAGGAGGGCCCTGATGGCAGCTGCTGATGCAGGGGCCTGTGGGCCACATGGGGGGGGGGGGGCCCCCCCCCCCCAGGCCCCCCCCCCCCCCCCAGCTCCTCTCACCACTTACCTAGAAGGGAGCCTGGGTCTAGGTCACTGCAGCCTGCAGTGCTGTTTGCCCCACACAGGTAGGCAACATGCTGCAGTACCGGGACAAGCATAGAGATGCTCTGGCCAGCTACCAGAGCATCTCTTTGGAAGACCCCAGCCTCTAGTTGCCTCAGGGCATGGTCCTGGACCTGTGGGTTTTTTTTGTTTTTTGATACCTGGATTTCCAGGTATCAAAGTTTGAGCCTGCGCTGCAAAAATGAGCCACCACAAGAGGCATGTGTGGGCTTGTCAGGACATGCCCCGAGTGTGCAAATTCCTAGCATTTTCTAACTAGTGTGCTCCCAATGTGACCTGGAAAAGCAACTCTAGGGATGAAAAGATCCTTGAATAAGTTAATGAATGAATAACTTTTCTGTTATTTGATTATGCCTGGGTGGGAAGTCTGAAGGCACTTCTGTGGTATACACAGCTATGGTTATGTAATTACCAGGTGAAAAAGGATTCAGCTCATTTCTTTTTGCTCATACATGGGAAACACAAAGTGAATAGTAAACCTTGGCAAAAATATAGCCATTTACTATAATTGTATCTTTCTATTAAACTAGATGCACTGAATTTACTCAGATATTTTTATTGAAGATGGTGCTTATTAAAACAATTAGAGATATAGAAATTGCATTGTACGGCAAAAGGATGCTGTAGGTTCCTCACACCATTTTAACATAGTAAAATTAATGTGTTTACTTTCTTTTATAGGTAGTTCTCTCTTGGACTTCAAGTATTGCATACTACCATAACATTTAAATAGCTTATTTAATTGACTGTTGGCACTTCTGTATCATGAGAGATTTCAAGAATAAGTTCTTGCAGTCTGATTTTGACCTCTAAATTTGAGTGCACAAATTATAAGTGCCGAGTGTCCAGTTAGAACATGTCCCCAGTTGCCCCAAATCCTAAATAACCACCTTAAATTATAGGGTTACTGCAACAGGTCGCCCTCCCCAGTGCCATCTTTCCTGTTATCCGTGCCTTACATGGGGCGTCCTTGGAGTCCTCTTTAAGGTTCTTGTGGCCCACTCTCTACTCATCTGCCATGTCTTGATGGAAATTATTATACTGATGTTCTTGTACGCAGGAGACTGCCTATTGTATTTTGTATATTGGGGTCTTCCACCTCCACGGGCCTTGACCTATGTCTTTCTCTAGCTAGGGGTCCCTGGCCAAACCCAGCAAACAGGGTTTGACTCTGAGGCTCTAGCCTATTTTTCTTGTCTTGAGGCTTGTGGTCCTCCTTTCTGTTCTGACCTAGAGCCCAGCCTCCCTGGCCTTGAGGCTTGGCTAGTGGCCCCACAACCAGGGGGTTGCAAGTTCAAGGCTGGGGAATAGCCCCCAAACCTATGCTGTTCCAGTCCAAAAAAGCAAACAAAACTGCACCTCAGGTGCGCTAGACCACCATGGCCTTTTAGGATCATGTCCTCTGGCACAGGGGTCTGTACACCCTAAAATCCTGCACCAGCACCAGGGTCTGTGCACCCTAAATCCTGCACCTTCTCTGGCACTGGTGTCAGTGTACCCTAAATCCTGGGGCTGCACCAGGCCCCCATGAGGCCTTCTCCTTCCCCAATAGCCTCTCCCAAACCACTGGTGTTATTCAGTAACTAAAAAAAACCTGAATAGTCCTGTCCATGGGCAATAACAACCACCACCAAGAAAAATGTGATTAAAGAAGGCAGCACAGTGGCTTACATGAACCAGTGGGGAGCTGGTTCATGCTCCAGCTCCCCACTGTCAGCTACAGTCCTCCTTCTGGGGTTAGCTGCCATCTCTCTGGGGTCTTCCATAGTTCTCATCCTCCAGCTTTTGGATCACTCACCAAGCCTCTCCATGGAGCTCTGGGACACTCCCTCCCCTTTGGCTGCTGACCCCTACTGCCACTCAGCCCAGGGTTTTTATAGTCCTGGCTTGCCCCCTTCTGGTCACCTGACTAACTGGCCAGGCTCAGCTTTTAACCCCTACCTTCCTGGCACGCTGTGCCCAGAAAGTTCTGACCTTAAAGGGGCTGACCTGTCTTCTGGTAACAGGGCTAGGGTTCCCTGTTATACTCTCCACTCTCTTCTCTTTTGTCTGGGGTCTTCCCTTCCCCTCTGAACCCTTTTCTTCTTCATATTGTCATGATAAAATAAATAAATAAATAAATAAAATCAGCACTTACATTCTTAGTCCCTGGACGATGCTCCACTACAAAGCAGTATGGTTGGAGACTGAGAGCCCATCTCATCAGCCTAGCATTATCTGTCTTCATGCTTTTTAGCCATCGCAGCAGGGCATGGTCCATGATCAATGTAAATTTCCAACCTAGCAGATAATATCAGAGCATTTCTATGGCCCATTTGATCGCCAAACATTCTTTTTCTATTGTAGCATAATTCCTTTCAGGAGGGTGCAACTTTCTACTGATGTATGCTATTGGATGTTCTTCTTCTTCCTTCATTTGGACCAACACCACACCAATCGCCCTGTTTGATGCATCTGTCAATACCATAAAGGGTTTATTGAAGTCTGGCATATATAGTATTGGCTGTGTATACAGTGCATCCCTCACCTTTTGGAATACTGCTTCTGGTGTCCATCTCACTTTGGTTGGAGCTGCCACCCTTACTATTTCAGTCAAAGGCATCACTAAATCTGCGAGATGTGACGGGCTAGCTGGCAGTGACTTAGTCCAGGGGTTTTGAAAGGGTAAAAGATGATTGGAGGACTTGGGATTCCCTTTCCTCACCAATCAGGCCCCAGAGACTCACCTTCCATGTCCCCTGATTGGCCCCTTGGGTCACCAGGAGGGGGATAAAAGGGGCAGCACAGCTGACTCAGGAGAGACCAGTGAGGGACCACAAGGAAGGAGTTTCAAAGACCTGGCAAGAGCTGGACCAGTGGGGTGGGAGCAGTTGCCCCAGAAACACCTGAAGGAGTGGGACCTGTAGGCAGCAGTTGGACCCTCAGCAGAGCGGGGTGCGGCCAGCAGGAGAGTTCCCTGCTGGGCTCCAGGATCCTCTACGAGAGGCTGTGGCCAGCAGGAGAGGCTCCCCAGCTCCAGCAAGGATCTGAGCAGCGACCCAAGAGGTTCCCAGCTCTGCTTCCAGCTCCTCCAATAAGAGGCCAGGCAACTTGACGTGAGGCAGGGACTCCTGGAAGGTCAAGACCCCTAGCAGTTTGGTATAGTACCAGCACTGGTGGCTGTGTGGTAGTTTGTGCCTACCATGTAGGAGATTGGAGTTCAAGTCCCAGCTGTGGTGACTTGGGGGTGAGTGAAGTAATAGAAATTCTTGTTGCAGTGGAAAGGGGTCATTGTGTTTTCCGCCTTTCTCCTCCTCCAGGTCCCTAGGCCCTATATTCCTTGTTATTGACACTTTTTGTATTTTGTGCCTTTTATATTTCACCAACCAGTATTGTTTGTTCTGCTGTTTGTGTTTTACATTTTGGTTAACCCTGTCTTTTGTCAACTGGATGAATATGTCTATGATTGTAAGTGTCTAACCCTTATTGAATCCTGCCCCCTTGGGGTATTGTAGTGTCTCTTATACACCCTGGTTTATACTGGTTATGTTCCCAGTACTGTTCTCTCATTAAAAGGTATATGGTTAAGTCCCCATTGGTGGTCTGGCTCTGCTCTATAGGGGGAGGAGAGTCCCTACAATTCCCACAGAGCTTGTACACCTGCTTTGATCCCTTCAGTTGGAGAGGGGGTACCTCTTGGTGTACCGCCCGGGTTACAGAAGTGAGGAATAAATTTCCTATAGTATTTTGCCATTCCCAAGAAAGCCCTCACTTGTTTCTTTGTTCGCGGCGTTTGATACTTCCTTAGTGCCTCTACTTTATCCAACAGTGGTCGTACCTTACCACTTCCTACCTGGAACCCGAGGTACCGTGTTTCCTTCTTTCCACTTGTACACTTCTTCAGGATGGCAGTTAACCCCACCTTCCTTAAGTCTTGTAATACCGCTCACAGCACTGTTAAATGCCCTGACCAATCTGCGGTATACACAATAATGTCATCTATATAAGCCGCAGTATAACCCCCATGCGGAGCCAGGATTCTGTCCATTAGCCGCTGAAATGTTGCGGTGGCTCCATGTAATCCGAATGGCATGCATTGGAAATGGAATAGGCCCCAGGGTGTGGCAAAGGCTGTTTTTTCTTGGTCCCGGGTTACCAAGGGGACCTGCCAGTAGCCTTTCATTAGGTCCAATGTGGAGATGTAGCTGGCTTGCAGTATGTTCTCCACCGTTTCGTCCACCCTCGGCATCAGATAAACATCGAACTTAGCCAACGCATTTACTTTTCAGAAGTCAATAAAGAGCCTAATTTTTCCATTTGGCTTTGGCACAGCCACAATGGGGCTGTGCCAGTCACTTTGGGACTCTTGTAAAAATTGTGTCTTTTTCTAACATCAAGTTCCTTGTTTATCTGTCCTTGAACTTGTTGTGGGATTAGCCTCCAGTTTTCATGGATTACCTGGCCGGGAGGGGTCCTTATTTGGTGTATCATGCCTCGAGCCTCCCCCGGGACCTCCTGAAGCGCCTCCATATTCCCTCACTAGTTCCATTGCCTGTTGCCTCTGTTCTTCAGAGAGTTGTGGAGCCACTTCCACTTCACTTCTCCCCTCCCTCTCCCTCAGAGAGGGTCCCAGTTCTGGTTCATTTGGTTGAAGGGCCAAGTATAGGCACTCTCATTCTTGCCATGGCTTCAGCATGTTAATGTGGTATACCTGTTTTTTCTTTTGCCTGTCTGGCTGATATACTTCATAATCTACAGGCCCTATTTAGTATATTATTTCATAAGGGCCCTGCCATCATGCTAGTAACTTACTCTCCTGGTCCGGCAAGAGACCCAATACATGGTCTCCCAAGTCAAACTTCCTCTCTTGAGCCCCTTGATTGTAATGGGTTGCTTGCCACTGTTGGGCCTCCCTCAGATTTCCTAAAGCTTCTCTCCGTGTTGCCTCCAGGCATTCTCTTAGTTGTATCTCATATTGAACCAGGTTCCTGTCTTTACTTTGTTATTCTTCCCAGCTTTCCTTGATCAAATCAAGAATTCCTCTTGGTTGCCATCTGTATAATAGTTCGAAAGGGGAAAACCCTGTTGAGGCTTGGGGCTTACTGCAGACAACAAGGGCGGTAACATTTGATCCCACTTCTGGGGGCGCTCTACCACAAACTTCTTCAGCATCTGTTTCAGGGTCCTGTTAAACCGCTCCACTAGCCCATCAGTTTGGGGATGGTATACTGTGGTCTTTAGGCGTTTAATTCACAGTGTTTTACTCACTCCCTCGAACACGTGAGATGTAAAGTTTGTTCCTTGGTCAGTCAACAGTCCTTTAGGGAGTCCCACTCAGGAGAATATTTTTAATAACTCCTCTGCCACCTTGGAGGTGGACACTGTTCGCATAGGTATGGCCTCCAGATACCTTGTTGCATAGTTCAGGAGGACCAAAACAAATTGGTGCCCAGCACTTCTTCTTGGCAGCGGCCCCACAATATCCATGGGCACCTGCTCAAAGGGGACTTCCACCAAAGGTAATGGTACTAATGGGGCTCTTGGAAGACAACTAGGGTTTACTTTTTGGCACACAGGGCAAGATGCACAGTACTTGGCCACTTCCTGTATTAACCCCGGCCAAAAAAATCTTCCTGTAATGCGAGCTTCAGTCTTGTCTCACCCCAAATGTTTGCCCATAGGAGTTCATGAGCTACTTTCAGTAGGGACTTCTGGTATTGCCGAGGTACCAGCAATTGTACTACTTCCTCTTCCCTATGTTTTCCATGTTCGTCTCTATATAGGAGATCATTCCTCACCTCAAATCGCGGGGTGGTCTTCATCAGCTCTGATCGCAGCACTTCCCCATTTCATTGGGCTGGGTGTTCCTGGAAGGCATATCGAAACTCTTCCTCTCTGCTCTGTTCCAATCGGAAGTGATCATCCTCCCACAAGTGTTCCACATCCACCTCCTTTTCTGCTTCTTCATCTGATAGAGGTAGTTCGCTGGTGAGGCTGAAAGCCTCAGCCATGAGGTTGACTTCACGTACCACCTCAGACCTAGCTGTCTTGCATCCTCTTTTCCTGCTCCCAGTGGTCTCCAGCTGGGGCCTTCTCCTACCTCCGACTTCTCTTCAGAGGCTTTCCCCCTTGTCTGAATGGGGTAGCATTGTGGGGCACCTCCAGTTTTTCCTCACCCCTCTCAAACTATATGCCTGGGCTATGACCATCAGAAACTCCAGCCAGTCATATCCCAGCATCATTGGATAGGGTAAGTGCTTAGCTACTCCAACCAGCATTCGGTGCACTTTCTTGCCCACTTGCAGAGTAACCCACCCTCTGTCTTGTCTTTGGGCCTCCCTGCACACACACTGAATGCTTATCTGATTCAATACTTCCCTCTCTCCTCTTGGTAAGATGTCTCTCCTCATTATTGTGTGCGATGAGCCCGAATCCAACATAGCCTGTATTATTTGTCCCTCAAGCATCACATCCACTGTTAGTGCAGGCCATTCCTCTCCTGGCTCAGGGTGCACCCTGGTCACATACTCACAAATGCCCTTGGAGAGGGCTCGGTTTGTCTGTATGCCCCTCACCATCTTTTCTAGCAACACCTGCTGTCTTTCTGTTTGTTTCTGCAGACCTTGGACCACTTGACACAGGAGTTCCAATATCTGTTGTTGTGCCCCTGAATCTGAGGCTTGGGTCTGCACTGTCTTTCCTGCCAGATGGTTCTTTCTTTCATTTGTGCAAACCATGTACTCGGGGTACACGTTACTGTAGGAAGTTTCCTGGCCAATGCATGTAACAGGACGCCCTCCCCAGTGCCATCTTCCCTGTTATCTGTGCCTTACGTGGGGCGCCCTTGGAGTCCGCTTTAAGGTTCTTGTGTCCCCCTCTCTACTCCCCTGCCATGTCTTGATGGAAATTATTATACTGGTATTCTTGTAAGCGGGAGACTGCCTATTATATTTCATATGTTGGGGTCTTCTGCCTCCATGGGGGGGTCAAGGCCTCCACGGGCCTTGACCCCCGTCTTTCTCTAGCGAGGCCTCCCCATCCAAACCCACCAAACAGGGTTTGACTCTGAGGCTCTAGCCTATTATTCTGGTCTTGAGGCTTGTGGCCCTCCTTTCTGCTCCAATCTGGAACCTGGCCTCGAGGCCTGGCCACTGGCTCCACAGCCAGGGGGTTGCAAATTCAAGGCTGGGGAATGGCCCTGAACCCACGCTGTTCCAGTGCAAAAAACCCCCAAACACTAGACCACCCTGGCATTTTAGGATCATGTCCTCTGGCACCGGGGTCTGTACACGTTAAAATCCTGCACCCACACTGGCTCTGGGGCCAATGTACCCCAAATACTGCATCTTCTCTGGTGCTGGGGTCAGTGCACCCCAAATTCTGTGCTCACACTGGCGCCAGGTCCCCACGCTGTAGTGGGGTTCCAATGAGGCCTCCTCCTTCTCCAGTAGCCTCACCCAAACCACCGGTTTTATTCAATAACTAAAAAAAATATGAACAGTCTTTCTTCTGGGGTTGCTGCCATCTCTCTGGGGTCCTCCATAGTTCCCCTCCTCCAGCCTTTGGACTGCTTACCAAGCCTCTCCATGGAGCTCTTGACAAGAGGACAGACTCCTTCCCCTTTGGCTGCTGGCCCCTACTGCTGCTCAGCCCAGGGTTTTTACAGGGTTTTTATAGTCCTGGCCCGCCCCTTTCTGGTCACCTGACTAGCTGGCCAGGCTCAGCTTTTAACCCCCACCTTACTGACATGCTGTGCCCAGAAAGTTCTGGCCTTAAAGGGGGTAACAGGGCTAGGATTTCCTGTTACAGTTACCTTAAAAATGTGGGTACCTTGTACCCATGCAGGGTAGAGGTGGTTAGAAAAGTTCTGATGGGACAAGATTTTGTTTGTCTGTTAAGCCCGGAGTGCTTTCTTTGAAATATCCAGACTTTGATAAATTCTCACCCTCTCTAAGGCAGAGTTCTTGTGGATTTCTGGTGGGTTTGGAACTTCTGGATCCCTGGAGACTGTGGAGCCTCATTGTCAGGGTAGATAACCCTGGTGGGTCTGGCCCAGTGTGGAGATGATGGGAGCTCCCTGTAGCTGCTCAGAGGGCAGTAAGCATTGGCCAGCATTTTCTGCTGTCTCCCTCCTCAAAACCCTCATCATTAACCTTTGACCCTCATTCCTGTTCCTGTTTTCCTCTTTTGTTATTCCAAGAATTCTGTTACTGTGAACTTAGTGGCTTCCCTTTGAGGAAGGGAGACTTATAGTTTCCTGATGGGCCTAGGGTCACTGACTACATGCAGTCAATAGAGCTGTAGCTACTCAGTGAATATAGTTGACAGGATTGGGCCCTGGGGATGGCCCTGCAACTCCTGCCCCACTCCAGCTTCTCAGGGCACCCTTCTTTTTCCTCTCATATGCCATGCCTTGATAGAATTATTTTAGTGTTAAAGCAAAGCTGCCCCAGGGTCTCAGAGAAAGCCCTAGCTTCTTTTGGCTAGCAGGTCCCTCCCATAGCCAGCTGACCCAAGTCCTACCCCTCAAGCACTAAGTGGGGGCCCTCCTGGCCCCATCAGGGCACCAGTTGCCTTTGGGGTTATTTGTGGCCCCCTCTGATCCTTGACCTTGTCTGGGCTGTGTGCTCAGTGCCCCTCAAATACTCCTGTAGCCTCCTTACCACACCTACTAGCTGCTTCCCATCCTCTGGTTTCAAAGTGAATCAGAACATAAATATCAGCAAACTGCTTTACAACTGAAAGTCACCTCACTCCAGGTCATAAGCTCTCCTACAAATGATAATAAGTCTCCTTTAGATCTTTCCTCAACATTATGGGATGGCTTGGGTGCCTGCCAATTCCTCCATCATAGCCATCTCCCTCAGGCACTCCTCTTCTTGAAGCCTGAAGGGATAGGCATACTTCCTAGTATCAGGAACTGAACTTATATGCCTCCAAAGCTCCACCCCTTCTTGTCAGGTGGCTCTCCAGTTACACACAGGGGTTTCCACTTCAGTCTGTCTTCCTCTATTGCAACTTAGCTCAGCTGCCTGAAGTTGTTATTTCTGTGCTGCCTGGGGCTAGGGACAGAAGTTGCACATAAACTGGTTTAAGTGATCAGAAACTGGTTTAAACCTGTAACAGAACAGAAGCTCAGTGCACATAAACTAGTTTCAAAGTGGTTGAAACTGCTTTAACATAAACTGGTTGAATATAGTATCAGACTTAACTCATTTAGGTCATACTGGTTTATGAAACTTCTGTCCTGGAACCCTTTCTGGTTCAAGTTAAATCAGAGTCCCCCAGCATGCTCTGCAGCCCTGGGCCAGGCTGTTTTGTCTGGTCCAGAGAGCAGGACTGGCCCCGCCCCTCTGCTCCCTAGCTGGAGCAGTGAGGGCTGGCTCACTGCCCCCCTCCAGGCAAACCCTTGCTTTATCCCCTGCTGGGATCTGGGGCCAGGGAGGGGGGTTAAACTTCCCTGCCCCTGAGTATGGAGCTGCCCTGCCCTGCTTGCTTAGTGCTGGCTGCAGCAGTGGAATAAAAATCCCAGAGGCATCTGGAAGCAGGAAGAGGAAGTGATGAGTAACCCTGCAGAATCCTGCTGCTGCGAGTCTGCATTGCAAATCCCAGAGATCTCAAGAGCAGCAGAAAGAGGAAGCAAACACACAGCCCGTGCTGGCTACATGCCAGAGAGCCACGCTCTAGCACCCCCTGGCTTCTGGCTTGAGCCACTGCAGGCAGGTGATGGCACTTCCTGAATCAAAAGTGAATGTCTCTTAATTTGCTTATTGGTTCAATCTTTGAAGCTTAGATTAACCTGCAAAGACTGAATCAATTCAGCCTTGGGCTTTTTGTCTGTCTGCACTTAGCTTGGAGGTCTGCTACTGGGCTGCTTATTGCAATGCAGCTAGCTCCAGGATAGTCACAACCAACTAACTGCTAAAATTAAAACACTTTCAGTGGTAGTTCTTATCCCTGTTGTTACTGCCCTGTGTGCTTCCAAGCAGCTAGCCTTTGCCCAATTTCCAGCCCCCATAAAGTAAGTTTAGCCTGCGATGGCATCCCCTTAAAGTAACAGGAGCTAGAGTGTTTGTCAGGCTTCTGTATACAAAACTAGATATTCCCTCAAGTGGAGCCAGCAATAGAATTCCCACAGCCTGCCAGGATTTTCTACATTTTAGAGCTAAACACAGGCCCAGCAAGAATGGGACAGAGAGGGCAATTTCTATGGCTTGGTTAATATGCAATAATAGCTGCCACATGGGTATTGCTTTACTCATTAAGCTAGAAGTAAATGTATAGGGCAAGGTTCTGTTCTGCACCTCTAGGTGGAGCAGTGCAAAACTTGCAGTCTGGTGGAAGGGAGCAGGACAAAGGAGGTTTTCCTTCTCTGCCTTGAGCTGTTTTGTGGTGTTCTGTATTTTTAGATCTCCCTGGAGACCTCCATTATGAAAGCTTTATGGAGCTACATATAGGCTGCAGTGCTATCTGGAATATCAGCCCTGTCTCAGACCTCCAGTCCATGTACCTAGTAGTCACCTGTGCTGGTGTGTTTGTGTGGTTCACAAAATGTAGTCATATGGCTACATTATACAATTCCTGTTCTGAAGTAATTCTCCCTGGTTCAGATTTGGAATATTTGAAGTCCTTTTACATTGCTTCAATCCTTTTAGTTGGCATGAAGAGGCTAGGAATGTGGTTGGGGAGGGTGTCATCTAGTGTTTAAGGGTGGCTTGTCAGGCTCATCAGATTCCTTATCTCATACCTGCCAATTGAATTTTCATGTATTCAAACCATGGATATTCCTTAGTTGAATGTACAGATGCAGTCTTTGCAGGTGCAGTATTTCCATGATGCCATTTTTGCAAATTCACCTGTTGTCTCTTCCTTTGAAAATGTGGTTCTGCCCTCTTAAAGGCTGGGCAAAACTCAAGAACCATTTTTCGTATTTACCTGAACATGCTGGTCAAACTGCCGTTCGAGCCTCTAGAGGTCACTGACACATAAGGGCTTGAAATGCAGATGAGGGTAGGGATAGATTGAGAAGGATTATACATAGGCAAGTTGTGAATGAAAGAAAACATCAGTAGAGTGAACAGTCAGCTCGTGAATGAATCTTGCAACATAAAATCAGAGTTTATACTCCATTTCCTGAATTCAATTAGCTAGAGAAAACAACTCACGATGCCAGAGAAATTGAGGTATTTTTTGGCTGACAGTTTATTTGAGAGGTTAACCTGGGGAAGGAGAAGCAATAATAGTGCCATGAGGCTAGTAAATTAGTGTGCTTCTCTATACAAAACTGTTGCTCAAAGAGCTTCTCCCTTACTCCAGAAAGTGGGGGGCAAAACCTCATCCCTAGTACTTGGAGAGCAATAAAAACTGAGGAGAGGCACAGCTTCAGTGACAACCAAGTACCTTTTAAAATATGAGTCAGATTTGTTTAGTGGGTAATTTCAAAATCCTTTCTACCTTGCCTCTGTGTTCCCTAGAAACAAAGAATATTGCTTGGAGTTTTACTGCTATGGATGGGCAGCAGTATGTGTGACATCAGAAACATTTTAGGTTAGGAAATAGTGATGTACATCATGGATGTCAAACTCATCAGGTCCCCCATTCTGGATGAGTGGAGCAGGACCGGTTCATGGGCCAGATCAGGACCACAGACTGACCCCTCATGCTGGATCCAGTGTGAGGGGCTGGTGTAGTGTGGGCAAGCAGTGAGCACCCACCCTGGTCCTGTGTGCATGCTTTGGCCCCACGTACTGTGCACAGAGTTGATCCACTAATCACCACATGTCACTTGTAGCCAATGTTCCCTCTAAGGCGTAACGGTACTTGAGCATGCCTCTTTGGTCCTGCCTTCTCCTTTTGGCATGGCGCGCGGTTCACCAAGTGTCCCAAAGTAAGTGTCCAGGTGGGAGCAGGCAGGGTTCGGCCACCAGACAAAGGTAAGCTCCTCACTCCTCATGCAGGGCAGGCAATGGCTTCTCCTTGAGGTGAGGTGGGGGCAGGGATGGTGACAGGGACAGGGATGGGGCTGGGGGCTGGTGCAGGCTCTTCCCGCTCCAGGGAACTGCTCCGCAGGCTCTGCCAGCTCCAGGGAACTGCTCCGTTCCTCCGCATCACCTCAGGGAGTGAGGAGGCACATGGTGTCAGGGCTGGGGGGTGGAGCAGTTCTACGAAGCCGGTGGAGCCAGTGGAGCAGTTCCCCAGAGCCCACGCCAGCCCCTGTCCCTGCCTTGCCTCACCTCAGGGAGAAGCTGCTGCCTGCCCTGCATGAGTCTCTGCTGGCTCCAGGGAACTGCTCTGCTGGCTCTGGAGGGCTGCTGCACTCCCCAGCCCTGGCACTATGTGCCTTCTTGCTCCTCGAGGCTATGCGGGGGAGTGGAGCAGTTCCCCAGAGCCGGCAGAGCCTGCAAAGCAGTTCCCTGGAGCCACCGGAGCCCATGCCAGCCCCCAGCTCCCACCCCCGCCCCAGGGAGGAGCCACTGCCTGCCCTGCATAAGGAGCGAGGAGCTTACTTTGGTAAGTGTCCCATGCTGGCCCCAGTGCCTCTGCCACACTCTGCACCCAGCTTCTCTCTGTGTGGGTGTGTGTGGCCTTAAAAAGTTTGTGCACAGTAAGATTTTTACTTGTGCGTGGCTGAAGAAACACTGCTTGTAGCTAGGCCATGACCTAGATGATAGGGCTTTATAAGCCAGATCTGGCATGTGGACTGTATCTATCTTTGACACACCTGATGTACATGATCTCTTATTCGCCACAGCAGAATTAAGTGCTTTGGTTTTTATCAATAGCTCAGTTGCTGTAAAGCCAGAATTCATGATCTTGAAGGACTTGCTTGATTCAGCAGGCTGAAGATGTCTTTTGTTCTAAGATACAACCCTTAGCTATGTGTTTAACAGCTCCTAACTGATTTGTATCTTACCATGCAATGCAAAAAACTCCAGAGAAATGACACAAGCTGAGTGTGTATAATCTACTGGCTTTGGTATATCCAAAACTCTCAATGGGGGGGAAGAAAAGAAAAAAAAAATCGACATAGTTAAATGGATATCAGCCAGATTCTGTCTAGATGGCAGTGTGGCGGGCCAACAGGGGTGCTCCTGTACTAAGCCACCCACCTCACTGCACCCGACCACCTTCCAGGCTCCGAGGGCCTCCCTGGGGGTGCCTCACATCTGGCTGACCCACTTCCTGGAGCACAGCCTGGGGGTGTAGCTGCCACCACCCAGGGACAGGCTTGATCCTGGTACTGTGCCCCCTGGGAAACACAGGCCTAGTAGCCCTCGAGGGTACTTGATTCAGTTCAAGAACTTGGGATGCTTCCCTCGGTCGGAAGCACAAGTAGTGGTCTCCCTTAGTCAGCCAAACCAAGGGGACCCCGAGGCATAGTCTAGACCCGCTCCCAATAAGTCTCCCATGCTAGGTACAAAGGAGAACTTTATTGGTTACAAGGAGTAGGGTTGGAATAGGGTACAGGGTAGAGCAATATCAGAAAAAATCCCATAGAGCAAAAAGGGTGGCTGGGGTAGCCTTTGATCATGCATCCGAATTACTGCAAGCCTAGTAATCCTCGAGGGTACTCGACTCACTTAAAAAACTTGGGGTGCTTCCCTCAGTCAGAAGCACAAGTAGTGGTCTCTCTTAGTCAGCCGAACCAAGGGGACCCCAAGGCATAATCTAAACCCACTCCCAATAAGTCTCCCACGCTAGGTATGAAGGGGAACTTTATTGGTTACGGGGAGTAGGGTTGGAATAGGGTACAGAGTTGAGTAGAATCAGATAAATCCCATAGAGAAAACAGGGTGGCTGGGATAGCCTTTGATCACGCATCTGAGTTACTGCAAGCTATATATCTAGTTAGATCTCAAGTTGCTTACTCACAAGCATCATCCAGAGGCAGGTGGAGATTCCCTCTGGAGGCAGGCAGTTCATTGATCATGAGTTTTGAGAGAGAGCAAGTTTCAGATGGTTCAGCTCTTTTCTCTCTCTGAGTTTTCATCATGGCTACTGCCCCTTCTCCTGGGCAGTCCTTAACTTTTATAGCCCTTATGAACTCATTTACCTGGTCCAATGGAGGCCAGCACCTGTTGGCTGCCAGCTAACCAATTTGAAATGTATCACTGGTTGCTGGGCAGACTGGCAGAGTCTCTAAGTCCCTCCCAATCAGGGTGGCATTGCTTAACAATAGGGAGCATAAGTCCCTCACCCAGGTATGTGAGGTCAGTCACGTAGGTCTTCCCCCCTCCCTCAGGAATGTATCCAACTCAGGTTACAACTCAGGGTTACCTAAAAAGCCCATATTAACCAAATTGTCATAGAGCAGAGATTTTGGGGAGAGACAAGTGGCATTCTGCCACAGTCAGTTTGTAAAATGTAGTGAATAATGGAATCAAAACTCATGGCAGAGGTGATACCTTTTATTAGAGCAACTAGATATTTACAAAAATATATATAAAAAGATCTTTATTTGCAAGCTTTTGGGCATGGGCACCCTTTACCAGGCATAGGAGATTGCAAAGATTGTAAAAGTTCTCCTAGGTAGAAATGAAAATTCATATTTCACAGGACAGCTGCAGGTGTGGTTAAAGTCTCCTGTTTGGAACAGTTTGTTTTGTGCAGATTTGGCTCAGAGAAAAGTTGGAAAAGTCTTTTTACTTCAAAGTTGTCTAGCGGTAGGCAGGATGTAGACTCATATTTCCTGCTGGTTATGATGTTTCATATTTCACAGAACGGTGGAAAAATGGAATGCACTCCTGAGCAGGAATCTCTTTTGTGGAGAGGTATCTCTGTGCTCTGTTGGAATGCAAATTAGCTTGGACTAAGGGAGGAGCAGGGTCTTGGTTTCAGGTGGTAAATTTTGCTTCCTTCTTGTAACACTATGAAGATTACATTTAAAAAGTGGATAAAATTCGATATCATCCGTGTGTCAGGTATCCAGGTTGTAGCCATATTGGTCTAGAGGCAAAAGGAATAAAAACTCATGGTAGATGTGATACCTTTTATTAGACCAACTAGCTGGTTGCAAAAAATATTCTTTATTTGCAAGCTTTTGGGCACAGGCACCCTTCATGGTTCTTTTATAGCAGCCGATGAAGCTGATGCTCACAAGTTTATGCATCTCTACCCTGCTTTGTGCCTGACTTCAGACTAGCACAGCTAACTACCTCTCTTATTATGAATCTATTACTTTCACTTGCAAGCTAATTTTCTCTCCATAATGTATTTCCCCTTATAATCATAATGTTAAACCATAAAATAATTTGCCAGACTTCATACCCATGAACATGTGTTATTGAAAATCCAGGACATGTTGTGGGATAACATGGGGACTGAATGATTGTCTCTTTCCATTGACCTGGGTGGTGCCAACTAGCCTTTCTCAGCATTGTTCCTGCTGCACTTTGAGCTTTGTGAGAGAGGAATTCCTACAGCATAATTTTCCCAGTGTTTGAATGCTAACTTCCAACAGACACGTCAGGAACTCCCCTCCTCTCACCTTCTTCCTGTAAATTTCTCCAATATAGGCCTGATTACCTTCAATCAGCAAATCTGCTGGGCTTTATTAAAATGTCCTTCAGCTAAATATTAGAACACTAGAAAAAATCTCATTATTAGTGCTGATTTTTAACTGCACTTTCAAAGTGCTGACCATGTTGATTTGATTCTTATAATTTCTTTAAGCTTCGCCTTACAAGTTAATACTTCAGCAATTAGCTTTCTTTTGATTGCTTTGTTTTTAATTGCAAGTTTTCAGTGTGTACTATACATGCTTAGCTAGCAGAAAAATGAATGAATACAAGGGGTAGTGGATATTTAACTTAGTATTATGAGTCTTAGTATGTTTTTAAATGTGTGATGACTAGGCCACATGATAATCTTTTACATAGATATGTTTACTTTAAAATTTCATCTCAAATCTAATTGCCTATAATTAAAATAAAAACCTGTCTTTTAAATCAGGGATATATTGAGATAGGTGCATAAATATGTGCAAGGTATGGATTTCTTAGGGTGATATCTCTTATTGGACTAACTTCATAGTTGGGACAGAACTTCATAGTTGGGACAGAGTTAGAGAAGTTTTAAATGCAAGACATTCTTTTCTGGTCTGACCAGAACAGGCCAAGTACAACATTGTAAATAAATAAATATACATATAAAATGCAAAGATAAGCACATGGATTTTAGATTATATTTTTATTCTCTACACTATTAAAATCACAGGTATTTGTTACAGTACTGTTCTATAGAGAAAAGTCCACAGGTGGTTTTATTACATAAGTTTGTGAGTATTAACTTGTAGTATGGTCCAGTTCTGCCAAGTGTTACATATCTCTTGTTGGGCATTGAGAGTGCTCCTATATCATTCACAAAGCACTAGGCTCATTGTAGAATTTTGTCTTCTATGAATAAATAATGAAAACATTACACTTTCATAGACGTGATTTAAGATGCTTTTAGTTTGAAATAGCTGTTTTGCGTTGAGTAATGTACACATTAAAAGCACCTCATTAACTAAAATACCACATTTGCCACACTAGGGCTGGGACAGCCTGATACAAAATGTGCCGTGTTGAGTAGATCTCACTTTTAGTGGCAAAATACTGGAATGTGAACTTTTTTTTCTTTTGAAACTTTTTGCTTTTGAGTAAATATCTATTGGCTGGGGAGCGGGGGGACAGGGCATAACTTCTTGCAGAAGGCTGTGTTTTTAATCAAATGCATGTTAGAGGTTGTCTGCAAATTTTGCTGTGTGTAATCCAGAGGTTTGGGTTTTTATGTTCCCCACATTGTGTGCTTTTCCTCTAGTGTTTCCATGACTTCCCAGCTGAGACTGAAGCTGTTTGACTTCATTTGTCTGGTGGTACCTATAGCATTATAGATATACTAGTTAGCATTTTTATTAGTAGATGAAGTCTATAGGCCTAAGCCTGACTTCCATTATTATAAATCAAGTGTTGTGCTAGCATAAAGTAAGTTTGGAATCATTCTTTATATCTCTCTGCCCTGGAACATTTGGTTAATGAGAAATACCCAAGTAGTAATACTGGTATAAACACTCATCCTGCAAAGTTAATGTGGTTTCATACAGGCATATCCAGAAGGAGCTCAGAGCAGAACTAGAGCCATACTGTCAAAAGCTCAATGCCTCTGCTATCCTATTTGGTTTCTTACACCCTCTTTACCACTGTATTGTTCAAGCACTTTAATACTTGCTAGCAGCTGTGATGTAGCAGAAAGCCCCTTTTTCCTCTTGCCTGCAGTTGCTCTCCCCTCCTTGGATATGTTTTTCCTCTTCTACCTTTTCTTCCTTCCTCTTTCTTTCACATTAAGATAAGGAATTGTGTTTTAAAAATTGTATGTGTGCATTTTGTATATCCCCTTGTATTTTGGTATTTTTATCTATTTGTGTGCCATGGCATTACTTTTGTAGCTTATATTTTATACTCCTCACCTTTCAACTAAATGTGTTTAGTTTCAGAAGTAAGTTATACATTGTAACAATGTTAACAAGGGCAGGAGTCAAACTGCCGCTTCCCTGTATCAGGCAGGCCCCTGAAAGAGCGAGTGAATCAGTGATTGAATGTGTAACACGGTAGCAGGCAGCAATTAACACCTAGGAAAACCGCAGATCAACCAATGGAAGAAATCAATAGGAGACTATGTAGCAACCGGGAAATCTCTAAACGTCACTGTTCAAGGTCTAGAAGCCCTGGTCTGAGTTAATCATTGCCGGGGACCAAATTTTGGGCTGAATATCTTCAGATCGACTGCTCCCAGAGCCCTATTCAAAATTCATCAACAGACTCCCAAACCTGCATGTATATGCGGACGACCCCTGGGGCTGAAAGATGCCATCCAGTAGCCACCAAGGGGGAAGTCCCACGAGGGTCAATGACCCCTGGATTGGGCAAACCTGAAAACTGGGGAGTCACCAAAGTCTGCCAAGGACAGATAAAAAGCAGTGAAAAGTGACCCTCAGTGGTGCCCTCTTGATCTCCAACTTGACCAGACCTGTCCAGCCAGAAGGACCAGCCGGCGACCCCCTTGCTACAAATGCGCTTTTCCAGGCTGAAGAGTCCCATGGCTCTCAGCCTCTCATCATAAGGTCTGTTTTCCTGACCTCTGATCATGTGCATGGCTCTTCTATGGACTCTCTCAAGCTTCTACACATCCTTTTTGAATTGTGGAGCCCAAAACAGGACTCAGTACTCCAGCTGCGGCCTCACCAAGGCTGAGTACAGTGAGAGAACGATGTCCTGGGATTTGCTTCAGAAGCATCTATGGATGCAAGCCAGCATTTTGCTCGCTTTACCAGTAGCAGCATCACATTGAAGGCTTTTTTAAATTCAAGATATATGATATCAATATCTTCTTCCTTATCCAGGTGATAGGTCACCTGGTCAAAAAAGGAAATACGATTGGTCAAGCAAGACCTACCTGCAACAAACCCATGCTGGCTATCCCTCAGGATTTTGCCATTGGCCAGACTGTTGAGAATGGGCTCTTTGATGCTAACCTCCTCTTGAAGACCCCCAGGGTAGGGGAGAGCACCACCTCCCTTGGGAGCCCGTTCCAGACCTTGGCCACTCTAACTGTGAAGAAGTTCTTCCTAATGTCCAGTCTAAATCTGCTCTCTGCTAGCTTATGGTCATTATTTCTTGTAACCCCTGGGGGCGCCTTGGTGAATAAAACCTCACCAATTCCCTTCTGTGCCCCCGTGATGAACTTATAGGCAGCCACAAGGTCGCCTCTCAACCTTCTCTTGTGGAGGCTGAAAAGGTCCAGGTTCTCTAGTCTCTCCTCGTAGGGCTTGGTCTGCAAGCCCTTAACCATACGAGTGGCCCTTCTCTGGACCCTCTCCAGGTTATCCACATCCCTCTTGAAGTGCGGTGCCCAGAATTGCACGCAGTACTCCAACTGCGGTCTGAGCAGCGCCCGATAGAGGGGAAGTATCACCTCTTTGGATCTATTCGTCATGCATCTGCTGATGCATGATAAAATGCCATTAGCTTTTCTGATGGCTTCGTCACACTGCCGACTCATGTTCATCTTGGAGTCCACTAGGACTCCAAGATCCCTTTCCACTTCCATGCCACCCAGCAGGTCATTTCCTAGACAGTAGGTATGCTGGACATTTTTCCTTCCTAGGTGCAGCACTTTGCATTTCTCCTTGTTGAACTGCGTTCTGTTGTTTTCTGCCCACTTGTCCAACCTGTCCAGGTCTGCTTGCAGCTGTTCCCTGCCCTCCGGTGTGTCCACTTCTCCCCATAACTTTCTGCCATCAAAGACCTTCCCCAGGATAGAGGTCAGGCTGATGGATCTGTCATTTGCCAGATCCACTTTCCCCCTTTCTTGAAGATAGGCACCATATTGGCCTTCTTCCAATCTTCGGGCACCTCACCAGAGTGCCAGGTAAATCACATCTTGATGGGAGCTCTTGAATCCTGTGGTTGACACACCAAATTACAGTGTGTGTGATCTTCAGATTGTTTTTTCATTCCTATTTGTATTCTGTCCATTACTCTTGTGATATGCAAAAAAAGTAATCTTTTGCATGCTGCTTGATTTTTTTTTCATTTACCTCTTACCCCTTACTGCTTTAGTTTGCCATTTTTTTCTCTAGAGGACAAAAAAAAATCCATCTAGATTGAATCAGGATGACAAACATGAAATGGCAGAAGCAATATGAGTGGAGATTCTGATTGCCCTCAAAGAAACTTCATTACAACTCAACTCATTGCAAGTATCTGCTTCTGCTTCCATATAAATGTGTATCTATATGGCAAAGCATATTGCTGGAAAACATGCCTGGAGCAGCACACATTCACATTCATTTTATAGGAGTTGTCAAAATGTAAAATAGTCTCTCTATGAGCACTGAAGAAAGTTAGTTCTTTTACTGCTTAAAAATAAATTTAAGTAACATTTGACACACAGAGGGCTGAAGAAAGTCCATGAGATATTCAAGGAGCATGTCATAGCTACAAGTTTTATGTTATAACATGAAATAGTTATTTACTTCTATAGATCAGATGCATATTATTTAGCTGTTAATGTTGCTTCCTTTTCTGAAATGTCCTAGACACGTAGATTTATCGTTTGCATCTCTTGTAAAACTAGGCCAAGAAGCTGCTGAGAACAGGGTGCCCTGACATTTTTCCTGAAAAGTTCAGGCATTTCTGTGTGCTAGAGAAAACAGTCATAAATTCTGTGAGATGACTCAACAGCTCTCACTCTGGCCACATACTGATATTCAGTTTCTTGTGGGAGAGTCGTTGCTATCCCAGGAGAAACCACAAGTGTGCAGATTTTAGGATTTTTCTCCCAGAGAAAAAATGGCCACCCCAGGAAAAAAGTAACCCAGGAACAACCAGGGTTAAATCACCCTCAGGAGAGTGATTTATCTGTACATGTTGTCTCCTGAGAGAAGCAAATGTCTGCACGCTTTCTCTTCTAAGAGAAGACATACCATAGGTCTCCAGCATGCTTTGCTTCCGCATTCTCTCCCACCCCTACCCAAGAAGACAGTGTGTTGCTCGCTGGACACTGCTGCTCCAGCCAATCAGGGAGCAGAACATGCTCCCTTCAAAATCTCACATTATGCCTTAGGGAGAGACAGACTGACCCTGAGCAATTTGGGTCAGCCAAACAGGGCTGCCATGTGAACTGCTGCCATCTATCTCTGGCTGGACTTAGGCAGTCTGCAGAGCATGCTGAGATGTGTGCACAGGGGCCTCTTGGCTGTGCAGTGTCAGCACTGCACACTCTCTGCTCTTCAAGGGCTCAGCAATCAAATGTCTTTCCAGATGCCTCTAGGTAAGCTTTACCAGGAAAATTCTCCCAGCTCATTTGAACAGATGTATATAGCCTCTGTTTAATCTGCCACTCACTTTGATTAGCAAGTTTGCCCCTTTGAGGATTCATTTACTTCTTTCATTCACTTTCAGATGGTCTAGAATAAGATTCTTATTCTAGATGGCTGATCCTTGGAGATATGACCAACAAATCAAATACAAATATGGACCAGAAATATCTGAGACAGACCAGTACATCTCAGACAATGAAAAATATTTGTGAAGCCCCTAAATATAATGAGCAGAGTGGGTCAGCAATATTCTGGCATTTTTTTTTTAATGTTTGTTTTTGTCAATGTGTGTTAGTTTGTTGAAACTAATGTTCTTCGTGGAGTCACATCAATTAAGATGAAGCATTCATTGTCATTGGGAAAAGTTTCTCAGGAGTGGGGTGACTTTTTGGTCAAAAGAAGGATTCCACCTTCCAGGATAGCCAATAGCCTAGGATGTTGACAGACTGAGGTTAAAGATTTTCTTAGACTGAGAAAATATTAGAAGTCTCAGAAATGTTCACAGTAAGAGGAAGACATTTCCTGCTCAGATTTAGATATGAACAATTAATGTTTTCTCTAAAAAGGGTGGTTTTCATGTGGCATATGGGGAAGGATTTTCATGATTTCTCCTTTTACCCGATTCTTTAAATTTGCCATTACTCATTTCCCTGTAAATTTGTTGTGTTTAATAATCTCTCTTGCAGTCCTTATATCTGACCATTTTTCCCATCTGGTCTTGCTGGATTATACATTCCCATGACAGTGAAAACAGTTTGTTTTCTAGAGGCAGTGTGCCTTGAGGCACTTCTTTGCAGTGAATACCAGTAGTTTAGAAGATTGCAAACAGAAATGAATGATGGGGCTGGTGAATGGCCAGAAATGTAGTCCTCTTGAAACCTGTCTTGCCTACTCTCTTTCTTGCACTGTAATCAGTTTTATATTTCTGGGCTAAGTTACAAAAACAGATGTCCACACTGCTGAGGGTCTATCCCTGGTATCTTGAGAAGAAACTTGCTTTGTATAATATTTACTTTTAGTACTCCAAGAACACAGGGCTTAGATTTCTGCCTACTCTGAGTGCTGTTTTCTTAGCTACTATCCAAATGAAAATGCATCTTACCCACCTAACACTGCAAGAGCTGCAAGATCACGTGACTGGTCTGGACTCTTTCCTAGTTTGTTTATCAGTACCTTTTACAAGCCATTGTTGTGGATGCAGTTGGCGTCTGGGAATACGATGTTTTTTGTTTCCCCATATACAGGTGGATAAGATGGTGTGGCAGGCACTTCTTTCTTTATGAAACATTATCTTATTTTAGAATGGGAAGAAGGAGATCACCTGTCAATATTAATGCAGCTGTATCTTCTGTGAAGAGGTTTGCATGCTTGACACCTACTATTACTGTATTTAAGGATGTATTGGAAGCTCTGACTTACTACATGTCAGTCTTAAAAGGTTATTTAGGATATTAGTAGTGGAACAAAAATACCTCTCACATTGAGGCATGTACCATATGTTGTACTTTTAGAAGTGATTGTATTTTACCTTTAAAGGGAGTCTAGAAAAGCCAGTAATTGCACGGATGTTCCAAGCTTTCTCCCTCTTTATTTTTCCTGTCATAGTTTTAGTTGAGTTGTTAGCATCCTTTAAGCATGTTGTGTAAAAGAATCATACCCTCTTCCCAAATTAGCCATACCATACATTTTATTTTCACACTGTTACCTATCATGAATAAATGGTATAATTTAGAGCAGTAGTTGGTACCCTTTTTTGGGCAGTGGGCTGGAATGAACCAGCTTAGGTCTGTGGTAGGCCAACACTACAACTCAGTTGGTACCGTCCCAGTGGCATGGCTGAAGCTCCCTGTCACCATGGCCACATGCTGCTGAACACTGCTAAAGCCCCCGGCTATGTGGGCCTTGGGCGATAGGTTGCCAACCTCTGATTTAGACAGCTTCCAACCAGTGGTGCTCAATCTTCCAGCTATGTGGGTCATATGAATGGTGTGGGGACAGATGGCTGGCCAGATCACACAGCCAGGGTCAGGGATGGATTAAACCTTTAGTGGGCCCGAGGCAAACAAACTATTCACCTAGTTGTTTTGCATAGGGCGGTAGCAGCAGCAGAGGGCTGCCACCGGGGCTTGGAGCTTCAGTGTGCAGGCCTAGATGGGAAAAGGAGCAGAGAGGCACTGCAGTGGCATCGCTACAAAAACTGAGCTGGATCCGCTACAAAATAAGCCCCTTCTTCATTTATGGCCCTAGGAATGTGCCTGGTTTACCTATGCATTAATCTGGCCCTGGCTAGGGTTGGTCCATGGGCCTGATCTTCAGTGAGGGGTCAGTGCATGGGGTCAGTCTGCAGCACAACTAAGAATGTTGGCTTGTCTCCATGGACTAGATCCAGCCACAATCCCAGCTCTGAAAGCTATGGCAATTATCATTGCCATCATTCTCCCACTACCAAATTTCTGGGAGCCCCACGGGCTGAATGACACAGACCCACGGGCTGGATTTGGCTCAGTAGGAAGGAGACTGAGAACTATTGTTTTAGACTATTTCCTCATTAGATAGATTATTTTAGACCAGAAGTGTCAAACTTATCCATCCCTGCAGGCTGGATGAGTAGTACTGGGCTGGTATGACATAGGTGCTGTGTGCAGCATACTTAGGTTGTACCTCATACACTGGATCTGGCTCCATCTGGCATGTGGGGTTTGTGTGCTGCATGCAGTGCACTGGCCTGATCTGAGACGATGTAAAGCACTGTGGGCCAGATGATAGGGCTCCACAGGCTGTACTCAGTCTGTAGGCACTATCTTTGATGCCCCTAACTTAAACTGAAAGGTTAGACCAATAGGTTATAGATTAGATTAATAGATTCATAGATCTTTAGGGGCTGGAAGGGACCTTGTAGATCATCAGGTCCAGTTCCCCTGAACTAGGCAGGAAAAGACAACTGGGGTCAAGTGACCCCAGCAAGGTGACTGTCCAGTCTCCTTTTGAAGATTTCCAGGGTAGGTGACTCCACCACCACTGGAGGGAGTTTATTCCACAGTCTGGACACCCTGACTGTGAAGGAGTTTTTCCTGGAATTGAGCCTGAAGCGACCTTCCAGGAATTTGTATCTATTGTTCCTGGTCTTCCCCAGGGGTGCCCTGGTGAACAGCTGTTCGTTGAGTTCTTGATGTACTCCCCTGATATAGCGGTAAGCTGCTACCAAGTCCCCTCTCAGCCTTCTCTTCTGTAGGCTGAAAAGGCCCAAGTCCCTCAGCCTCTCCTTGTATGGCTTGTCTTGCAAGTCCCTGATCATACAGGTGGCTCTTCTCTGGACCCTCTCAAGTTTTTCTACATCCTTGTTGAAGTGGGTCACCCAGAACTGGATGCAGTACTCCTGCTGTGGTCTTATCAGTGTGGAGTACAGTGGGAGTATCACTTCCTTAGTTTTGCATGAGATGCAATGGTTAATGCATTGTTGTTTGCCCTGCTGGCCACAGCATCGCACTGCCAGCTCATGTTCATGCGATGGTCGATCACTACCCCTAGGTCCCTTTCGGCTGTGGTGCAAGTCAAATTGTTGCCACCGAGCCTGTAGGTATGTTGGAGATTATTTGCCCCCAGATGGAGCACCTTACACTTCTGAGTGTTGAACTTCATCTGGTTCTGGTCCTCCCAACTCTCCAGCCTGTCTGTATCTGCAACCTATCTTCCGGCATGGCCACAGTCCCCCATAACTTGGTGTTGTCTGCAAACTTGGCCAGCAAACTTTTCACCCCCACATCCAAATCATTATATAAAGGCATTGAAAAGCACCAGTCTAAGCACAGACCCCTGAGGGACACCACTGGCCACTTCTCGCCAGGATGACACAGATCCATTCATGAGAACTCTCTGGGTCCTACCATGCAGCCAGTTTTCCACCCACTGTACTGTTGAGCAGTTAAGCCCACAATCTTCCAGTTTTTCCACAAGGATATCATGGGATACTAGATCAAAAGCCTTTTGGAAGTCTAGGTATATAATGTTGACCTTCTCTCCCATGTCCAGGTGGTGAGAGACCTGTTCATATAAGGAGATGAGATTGGTACTCAGCACTGGTGAAACCGCAGTTGGAGTACTGTGTCCAGTTCTGGGTGCCACACGTCAATACGGATGTGGAAAAACTTGAGAGGGTCCAGAAAAGAGCCACCTATATGATCAGGGACTTGCAAAGCCAGCCATATGAGGAAAGCCTGAGGAACCTGAGCCTCTTTAGCCTGAAGAAGAGAAGACTGAGAGGGGACTTGATAGCGGCTTACCGCTAGACCAGAGGAGTACATCAGGAGTTCAGTGAAAAAACTGTTCACAAGAGGACCCCCAGGGAAGACTGGGAGCAATGGATACAAACTCCTGGAAGGCCACTTCAAGCTTAATACCAGGAAAAACTCCTTCATAATCAGGGTGTCCAGACAGTGGAATAAACTCCCTTCAGAGGTGGTGCAGTCACCTACCCTGGAGGTTTTCAAGAGGAGACTGGAGAGTCACCTCACAGGGGTCACCTAACCCCAGTGTCTTCCTGCCTAGAGCAGGGGGGCTGGGCCTGATGATCTGCAAGGTCCCTTCTAGCCCCTAACAACCTATGAATCTATGGTAAGACAAGACCTAGCCCCAGCGAAGCCATGCTGGCTGTCATTCAGAATCTTACCCTCAACGAGCGTATCGCACATAGATTCTTCAATGAGTTTTCCAGGATTTTCCCTGGGATGGAGGTTAGGCTGATTGGCCTATAGTTTCCTGGGTCCTCCTTATTCCCCTTCTTGTAGATGGGCACTATGTTGGCTCTCTTCCAATCCTCAGGGATCTCCCCTGTGTGCCATGATTTCTGAAAGAGTTTTGCCGTGGGTTCTGCAATGACCTCAGCCAGTTCCATCAGCGCTCTTGGACGAAGTTCTTCTTAATTACAAATGTCTAGCTTTTCTAGTTGGTTTTGTACCAGTTCAGCATCCACAGTGGGAAATCTATCATTCCCACCATGCCCCCTGTGATCCTTATCTCGCTTGTCTTTCCCCTTGGTCCGGTGAAATACTAAAGCAAAATGGGCATTCAGGAGTTCAGTTTTTTCCTGAGTGTCCATTACCAGCTGTCCTGAGGTGTTAAGCAGGGGCCCCATGCTTCCATTTGTTTTCCATCTGCTCCCTACATACCTAGAGAAAGACTTCTTATTATCTTTGACTCCCTTAGCTAACTTAAACTCAGTCACCGCTTTAGCTTTCCTAATCATTTCCCTACCAATGTTGTGTAGTCCTCCTTGAGGACAGTTCCTAGCTTCCACTATGTGTACACCTCTTTGTTTTCTTTTTCAAAAGGACCATGATGTCCCTGTTGAGCCAGGAGGGCTTGCCAGCCCTCTGCTACCTTTCCTCTTCATGGAAACAGTTTTCTTTTGTGTTTCAAGGATCATGTTCTTGAAGAATGATCACTCTTTGTGCATCCCATTCACCTTCTGTCCCTGGTCCTGCATTGCCTTCCCTACTAATGCCCTGAGTTTGTTGAAGTCAGCATTTTTGAAGTCCAAGACTTCAATCCTGCTAGTTGGTTTGTCAACCTTGCAGTGGACAGTGAGCCTGATGAGCTCATGGTCGCTGTCGCCTAGGCTACCCTCAGTGTTCAAGCCACACACCAGATCATCTCCTTTGGCCAAGACCAGGTCTAGGAGAGTGGTACCTCTGGTTGGCCCTTGCACTTCCTGGGTCAGAAAGAGCTCCTCAATTATAGTTAAGAAGCTACATGACTGATCCAACCTAGCCAAGAATTGAATTAATTCAATTCAGTTACATGTACAGTTAAAGACTGATATGTAGAAAGATCCTGTCCAGAGAACTAGTCATTGCTGAAGTGCATGGAGAATCTAAATACAATGGGGGATATTAAATAAACGCTCTACGGTAGTGGTTCTCAACCTTTGGTACCTTATGTACCACCTGCCGATCGGCGTGGCGAAAGCGAAACCAGAACTCCCACTGCGGCACTTCTGGTTTTGCCACCATGAGCCAAGTCCCACTTTTGCCTCAGAGACCACAGCCCAGGGGGTCCCCCTCCCTGTCCTCTGGCACACCGGATGCGGCGGGAGGGGTTGCGGCCGTAACTTCCGGCTCAAACAGGCAAAGACACCTCCAACCCACTGGATGGGAATGGGAGGGGAGAAGGAGGGCAGGCCAAACTCAAAACGTGGCAATCACATACCCCCTGCCTGTGTCTCGCATACCTCCAGGGGCATGCGTACTATGGGTTGAGGAACACTGCTCTACGGGACTTAATTTGAATATCTGATTATCCATAACACTGAAATGATCTGAGGCCCCATATTTGGCTTCCCCCAGATCTGTAGTACTGTATTGTCCCATAATGGAGTTATTTTTTTTCCCTTTAGACTCCTTACACACAACTAGGCACTGGCTTCCTAGCACAAAACACTTCAGACATAGCAGCAAGTGAAGGTGTCCTGAAATGGCTCATTGTTAGGCAGGAGGAAGGTAAAGTGAGGTTAGCAAGCTGGAAGAAGCTTATTATTCAAGGCGTTGTTTCCTCTGAAAGCAGTCTTGTCTTTGCTTTTTAATTTTAAAACTTATTGTTTTGTTATTTAAAATTTTTGAGCTTCAACCACCAACAATAAACACTCAGAAGAAAAGCTTTTACTAGATTCTGCTGGGTGACTTTGCCAGGTTACAGGCTTTTTGCCAGCCCTACTTTAATCAAAGAGTTATTTGGACAGATATCTTGTTCTGAGCTGCTTTGACTGTAATTGAAAGTCCCAGTCATTGTCTTCCTTCGTCCCACCTGCAGGCTCCCTCTAATTGTATTAACAGAGAGTTATTCTTGTCAAGTATGAATCAAACTTTCTTTCCTGCACAGCTGCTTGGGAATGAAGCAAGTTCCCTGGGAGATTCAGATGATGGCAATGAAATCTTGAAAGAAAAAGGTGTCAGTCATATTTACAGAACAGTATGACAGGAAAACATAATGGAAGCTTGTTATGAGAAGAGAAAAGAAAACATTCACTGTCAGTATTATCATTCTCTGACGAAAACGTGTATTAGAAAACCAGGGCTCACAGGATAAGCAAATGTAAGGACAGGTATTTGGAAAAATAAGTGACTCATGTTGGCTTCAGATGTTGACTGAGATTAAAATGTCATGTTTTTCATGATCTTCCCACAGCCAAGTTATATTTCTTACTTGTCTCATCCCCCCCTCCATCAATTAAGGAACAATATAAGCAAAAAATAAATAAAGGTTTAAAATAAATTCAGGAGCACGAAGGCAAGTCTGCAGCCTTGTGTACTTGAGATAACAGCTGGCAAGGCAATTTCACAAATCAGCAACAAAAGGAAGTTGCAGAGTTGAGAGCTGTGGAAGTTTACAAGGGAAAAGCCAAGATACTTTTTTTTCCTTGGAGAAGCCTTTGCCATGTCAAATGTTCTCAAAAGCTGAGAGGCCCCTGAGGTAGCCATAGCTGCATAGAGCCCTGGTCATATGATTTCAATGGAGCTATGGTGCCAAGGGGAGAGAATGGTTGTGGAAATGCATGGCTTCCCTGCACATGATCTCAGCCTTCTACTGAGAACCTTGGTCCTGAGTAGGTCACACGGGTTCCAAAGTATTTTTGACATCTGGGTCAATTTTAACAAAGATGCCTTTCTTGAATGCAGCTTTCTCTATATTTTTAGGAATAGAATCAACAGTGTATTTTCCATCATTCTTTCATCATGTGGGTGCCCTAGTTAAGCAGCAATGTTCAGTGAAATGTTACACCATGATATACAAAAATACAAGGCCTTTCCACATTGTCTTGTAGAGCTGATGAAAGTACTGAAGCCTGAGTACTGCTTTTGTTGAAGTACTTTTTTGTGGGGTGGTGGAGCGCAGGAGGGAAACAACTCTCCACTACTTCTTGCTGCTGCTGTCCCTTTACCAAAGAACAGTTCTGCAAGTGAGCACATTGAGACAGAGCTTTCTTAAAAACTGAACTGGATTCTCTTCAGTTTGTTGTAGTCTTCTGGCTCTCATTGCTGAGTGTCAAGGTTTACAAGCCCCCAACTCAATGGCAGATTTCCAGAGGATCAGCAAGTCTCAGTTGTACTTAGTTTCCATAGTTATATTTTTGTGTTTGTAGAAAATGGTTATTTTGCTGGTGTGCTGATTAACTGAGACATGGAGAAGTGTCTAATAAAGGCACTTGTTGAATCATGCAGTGGTTGGCCTTGATAAGTGGCTTTTCTTTTCTTATTTATCTTAGCAAGTTGTTAGTGTCTTTGCGTTGTGGAACAGTTCTAATAATCTCTTAAATTATTCTTATTTGCATTGAATATTCCTTGGAATTTGTAAGGAACAAAGTGGTATTATCTGGGTGTGTATTTCTTAGTGTTTCAGAACACAGTATTATTCTGCTGGTATTAATCAGCTTTCTTCCTTTTCATTGTTTAGCATCCTTAGGCTGAGATGTTCTGCCTGGTCATGTGGCCTATTCAGTACTTATACCAATCTGTATTTTGATTTATTTGGATAAACTATATGTATTTTTTAGGCAAGCACAGCTGCAGCAGAGGCAGCAGCAGCCCCGCCAGGAAGCTATGTATGCTGGCTGGGCCAGACCCTTCCATGCACAAAGGTGGGAGTAAGGCTTACATGCTGGGCAGGGTACAAGTAATTGGCAGGCACCCATGGATCAGATGAAATTGCCTGGTGGGCTGAATGTGGCCCATGGGCTGTATTTTACCCACCCCTGTGTTACACCATCAGTATAGTCAAAACTAGAGTCCTTCAGCTTATACATCAGCATTAATTAAACTGAATATCAGTGTGCTTAAAGAGGGAAGGAGACACTGGCCTAGGTCTAGAAGTATAAGTAGTTTAATGGGCTTATTTTTCTCTAACATCTTAGGAATCACCATCAGCAAAATTGCCTTCAGTATCAAAAATAAGGGAGAGAGCTATGCTGTTTAAGCCACGCTGTGCTAATAACCTCAATTACTTTCTGCAGGTCTCTTCCTCAGTGGTCTGTCATATTACTTAGTTCTGAGTTGTTCCTGAGCAAGACAAGAAAGGCTTAGTTTTCTATTTAGTCAAGTCCTCTGTTCAGGTAAGGAAAGCTATGCACACCAGCAGACCAGTCATGAGGCGTAAGGAAAATGTGTTAAAATAGAAGACATCTGCCCAGGAAGCTAGTACTCGTTATTCTTAACACCCTTATACTCTGGCCATTTTGACCTTTGAATGTGGGCCAAACTACTGAGTTCTAACCATTTATCCTCCCCTCATCCGCTCTAACTAGTTCATCTAGATCCCGGCGCTTCAGGGAGCCCACCCCTGCCCCAGCCCTGGTAAAATCTGTGTGCAAGGAAGGAGCCCCCCAGGGGGCACTTGCCTGCCTGTACACTAATGCCAGGAGCTTGGGGAATAAGCAGGAGGAGCTCATCCTCCTGCTCAGTGCAAACAATTACGATGTCATAGGGATAACGGAGACCTGGTGGGACTCCACCCATGACTGGACCACAGGGATAGATGGCTATACCCTGTACATGAGGGATCGTGTAGAGAAAAGGGGCGGGGGGGTAGCTCTCTATGTTAAGGAAAGCTACACGTCCCTGCAAGCCAATATTGGTGACCAGGGTGGATGGCTGGAGACCCTCTGGGTTAAAATCCATGGGGAACACAGCACAGGGGACACAATGGTGGGAGTCTATTACAGACCTCCCACCCAAAGTTCTGAGCTTGACCAGGAGTTTGCCCAGGAACTGGCTGAGGCAGCTTGCTCCAGGACCATGGTTGTCATGGGTGACTTCAATTACCCAGACATCTCATGGGAGGATCGCTCAGCAAAATCTGAGCGGTCACAGAGCTTCCTCTCGTGCATGGATGACCTCTACCTGACTCAAGAAGTCTATGGGCCAACGAGAGGCAAAGCGCTGCTCGACCTGGTACTGGCTACTGGGGATGACCTAGTCGGCAACCTAGTGATCGATGGGAAGCTGGGTGACAGC
>NW_005841985.1:1606037-1625197 GCF_000455745.1 Alligator sinensis
GCTTTCATCCATAGATGCTTCTCAAGCAAATCCCGGGACGTCATTCTCCCCCTGTACTCGGCCTTAGTGAGGCCGCAGCTGGAGTACTGTGTCCAGTTTTGGGCTCCACAATTCAAAAAGGATGTGGAGAAGCTTGAGAGAGTCCAGAGAAGAGCCACGCGCATGATCAGAGGTCAGGGAAGCAGACCCTACGATGACAGGCTGAGAGCCCTGGGGCTCTTTAGCCTGGAAAAGCGCAGGCTCAGGGGTGATCTGATGGCCACCTACAAGTTTATCAGGGGTGACCACCAGTATCTGGGGGAACGTTTGTTCACCAGAGCGCCCCAAGGGATGACGAGGTCGAATGGTCACAAACTACTTCAAGATCGTTTCAGGCTGGACATAAGGAAGAACTTCTTTACTGTCCGAGCCCCCAAGGTCTGGAACAGCCTGCCAGCAGAGGTGGTTCAAGCGTCTTCATTGAACACCTTCAAGATGAAACTGGATGCTCATCTTGCTGGGATCCTATGACCCCAGCTGACTTCCTGCCCTTTGGGCAGGGGGCTGGACTCGATGATCTTCCGAGGTCCCTTCCAGCCCTAATGTCTATGAAATCTATGAAATCTATGAAATTTAAGTGTAATATATATGCTCGTGTCTGGCAGAAATTATTGAACTACCAACTTGGCTGCATTTGAAAAAAAATCTCAAGAAAACATCAGCAAAAAATCAATACCTTCATGCAGTAGATATCTCCTTTAAAGCCCATGCTGTAAATATAAGTGATTTAAACTCCTTAAGCCATCTATTAAACAAAAACTTACATGAGCTTTTCAACACTGATATTTTTATTATATAAAAAATAGCTTCCTTTGGAATTGCTTTATTAATAGTATGGTCACATTGTGCATGATGCATAAGGAAGGAACTAAATCCAAGATTTCTCCATATACATAGGAGGATCAAAAAAGAGAGGTTAGCACAAATGCCTATATAGAATAAATTTTATATGAGATAGTTTCTGATTTCTAAATGATTCCATTTCTTATTTTCAGTACAATTTCAACAGGTAAAACAAATAGGGTCCCATTTATTGCTGTCAAAACTGGAAGCAAAAGCTTCACCAGGTACATGTTAGAATTATTCATCTAGGCTAGGTACAGACATCCAAAAAGCCTGAGACAGAATCGATCTAAATTGTATGGTTTTCTGTAAGCAACATAATTTAGATCGGTAGTGAACGGTACACACATTTGCCCTTTGGTTGGCGGGGGAGCAAATCCAGGTTCTGCCATTGTTAAACCAGTGTGTGTGCGCTGAATTCCTGCATATAGACCTGTTTCTAGTCACTTATAGCAGTAAAAGTGTAATGTCTATATCTGGCCCTAGTGTTTATACTGAGTGAACACTTGCACCTCAGAGGTGGTAGGTGCTGGTGGTGCCATTCTGGAACACACACCACCCACCAACTCCCACTGAGACATGCCAAACATGGAATTACAGCATGGAGGACACTTCATGATTTATGAAGGACACTTCATGATTGCCCACAGTAGCTGCTGTCATGCTTGCTGGAGACTGAGGTCTTGAAAGTGGCTGCACCAATGTATTTCCAGGTTTCAAGTGAATGGTGACTGGGAAAGGTGTATTCAGGATTAGTCTGTCCAGGACACGCTTACACCATAGTGCAGACTTGCCCTTAGAGCTAGAGGTGTGTGTGTGTGTGTACGTGCTCGCGCGTGCATGTGCATGTGTGGGCTTACTTAGCCAAGTTAGTTGAGGCTTCCGAATATTTACTTATACAGTGGAAAGAGGGTCGGATTCTGTGGCCTGTGTTGTTTATGAGGTTAGGTTAGGTTATGTCAGTAGGGACCAATCTTCTTGGAGGCATGCCACAGGTTAAGTTTTGTGCCTTCCTTGAGTGTCACTCCAATCCCTTTCCCCTGTCTGTTCTGCTTTTGCTCCCTGCCATCTCCCCAGTCTGCAGTTGTCACACACACAGGATGCCCCTGCTACTTGTAGCACATGTTCCACAGGTTGACCACCCCTGTGAGCAGTGTGCTCTCTTCTGGCCTTAAAAACTCTGCAGCCTATGATGAGGTAGCTAAACAAGAGTCATTTTATAGTACAATAAGATATAAAAGTGGTTGAGGCCCTTCACATATTGCATGAGAACCTTAGAAACAAGGACATTACATTGGTGACCAACAGAAAAGCTGCCTAAGCTGCTTAATAGCCCCAAATATTTGACAGCATGACCAGAAGAGATCAAAGGAGACCTGGGGTCTTCGGGGGTGTAATTTTAAATTAAATTCATATTTCAACTGTAAAGAGCTTTGATCTCAGACACAGTTAATCTTTGGTTTGGCAGAAAGATGGATCAGATCACCTTGAAGGTGTTTTTCTTCTCTGATTAAAGTAGACTGTTCAGCAGAAATGGGGTTTGGGGGAGGGGGTAGTGGGGGAGCGGTAAGATAATAAAGAGCTTGTTTTGAGAAGCCTCATAAATGAAAACCCAGTATCAGCCTCCTTGATGTGTATTCATTTTACATAATAGTTGACTGTCTAATTTAATAATCTCATGCCTCAGTTTCTTTCCTAAATAAAGAAAAAAGCAAAGCAAAACTCAGTCTTTAACTCTTTAGCTTAAAGCTGCCAACTACACAGAATCATTGTGCCATATTTGAATTCTGAAGTAGTGTTTGCTAATAGTATGACCTCTTTAATACATACAAGCCTCTCAAGATCTGTGTATTGAAAATGCTGCCTTGTCAAGTTATTTCGATCAGGGTTGCCTACTTTTTTATTTCTATTTCCTTTTCCTTTTAAGCCCCATAGAAATTTCTAGTGTGTGCCTTTAGCATCCATTTGTGAGTTAGCAGCTGAACCATCCCTGCATTCTCCTTCTCAGTCCCTACTGATACGCCCCCAACCCATGACATCTTTCTTCAGTAATACAAAGGGCTGCAGATTCTATGCAAATGACTAG
This sequence comes from Alligator sinensis, assembly GCF_000455745.1. Taxonomy (NCBI): domain Eukaryota; kingdom Metazoa; phylum Chordata; order Crocodylia; family Alligatoridae; genus Alligator; species Alligator sinensis. Next base: position 1,609,006 of record NW_005841985.1, read on the forward strand.
TACCATTAAAGATGCCTAGTTCTCCTGAACCCTTCTCTCTTTCTACCTTAAAGAGCTGGAGCCATGACCTACTGAGCATCTCCTGCAATGTCTCCCACTGGGAGTGCTACTGAGGTTGATGCTCGTAGCATCAGTGACAGCAGGACACCACCACAAGCTCTTTTTCTTGCTTATGCAGGGAATGAAGACTAAGAGACTTATTTTTCCTCTTACTCCATTGTCAGGGCTATCATCTTTGGTGAACTATGGATAACAGGGAGAAGGGCAGAATCAGCCAGCACCAGGCAAATGTGGGCAGGCAAGAATAGGGAATGTCAATGTGCCAGCCATATCCCTGGAGCCGGCACAGAGCAGGAGGTAAAGTATACCAACAAATGGCATGGAAAATATTACTTTTCCCATGGGATTAGGGAGAAGCACTGGATTGTGACTTAAGGTGCAGACAGAAGTGTAGCTCCTTGTTGTAACTCATGGCATTTTGTAGGAAGCACCACAAATTACAGTGATCCCCCTGACCCAACAGAAGTTTGCTGTTGGGTCCCAGGGGCTGGGAATCCAGCTGCTGGTTAGAGTGGCTGTGAGCCTGCGGTCTGTCCCCTCTCTCAGCCCTGGCACCATTTTCAGAATGCAAAGTGGGAAAGGAAGCAGAGGGGGCATGTGTAGACGAAATGGGAGCCCTAAATTGAAGCAGTGGGTTTAAAAAAAACAACAACTTAGATTTAGGGCTGATTAAACCCCCATGTTGTGCACACCCCATGCTGACTTACCTGCCTTTCCGGCGGGGAGGGGAGGGTGACCTGCTGGTAGGCAGAGCGGTCCCTGGGCTGTGGGGGGGAACTGGTACTTCCCTCCATGGCGGCGATGGCCCCTCCCCCCAGGCAGCCCTTGCCTGCAGGAACCTGACTCAGGTGGTCCCAGGGGGCACCACAGCCATGGAGGGAAGTACCTGGCCCCTGCACAGCTCACGCAGGCAGGCAAGCTCGGTGGGGGGAATGGAAATTAGGCTCACTGCTTTTCTTGGGCAGAGCCTGCCTTCCCAGGCCACTGCAGAGCCCCTGAGCTGTACAGAGCCTGGTGCTTTGCTGCGCAGCTGTAGGGGCAGCAAACTAAAACTCCTTAAAGGAGTTACTAAAACCTAAAGGAGTTTTAGTTTGCTGCGATCCAAGTCATTTAAGGTGCATTACTCCACCAAATTTTCTATAGCAGCTGGAATTAATACACAACATGCTGCCGAGGCGTGAAAGCACCACCACTAAAGCAGTGCAAACGCATTTAGCCCACTTTAAAGTTGTGTGCACACATGCCTCTCGTTCTGTCTACAAATGGAGAAGGAGCTCATTCTAGGAGTTCCCCAGCCAGTGCTGAAGGGTGGGATAGGTGGATTGGAACCGCTGCTTCACCTCAGGAGGACTCCAGTCCACCCACCACACCCTCCAGCACTGGCTGAAAAAAACCCAGAAAGAACTCCCTCTGTTCCCTTTCCTCCCTCTCATTCTGAAAACAGCATTGGGGCTGGGAGGCACAAGTTACAGAAGACGCTCCATTTTGGAACACCTTCATGTGAACCCTCTTGCAATGAGGGTTCAGATTTTCATGAGATCATACCCTTTTAAAGTGCTCTGCAGCCGTGTACTCCTGTTTGGTCATGGCTATAGAGAGCTTTCAGGGGCCAGATGTGGCCAAATCTGGTGAAAAATTTATTTTGTGTCTGTGGCTCCAGTGTCACAGCCTATAGCAGGACTGTACAACTGGCAGCCTCTGGGCTTCATGCAAATGCAGCCCACGGGTGGTTAAATTGCAGCCCACAGGGCTTGTCAGTGCAGCTACTGGAGTTGCTGCATTGGCATGGCTCTGGAGCCAAGGAGATGAACAGGGTGAGAGGCAATGACATTCACCCCTTGGATTTTGGAGCTATGCCAGCATAGTAGCTTTGGCAGCCATGGTGACAGGCTACTGCCCTGCCACAAGAGGTGGGTCATTCAGCCCACAAAAAGCCCCATGGTTCAGATCCAGCCAGCAGGGCCAAATGGGTTGGGCAGCCTTAATCTATATCACGCCCTGTACCTGGAGAAGCGCATTTCTTTGCTGTCCCTTATCTGGATTGGATCTTATGGCAATAGTCCATGTTACAGTGACTGATCAATTTTCACTTTATCTTGGTTTATGCAGGTTTCTCTCTAGTTTAGATTTCAGCTTTCATTCTGTTTTCCCCTGACAATCAGCCAAATCTTTTGCATGATTCAGTTTTCCAGGAAAAGGAATACCCACCGCTTCCTAAATCTAATTTAGATCTATTGTTCTACTGTGCTAGCATTAAGGTTGATATGCTGTATGCAAGGTCAGTGTTCAAAATAGTAAAGTTGCAAAGTGGCTGCACTTTGGCTATGTTTTTGCATTGAGATTACTGACTTAAGAAAGCTATCCCAATGTCAAGTCCCAGGGGAGATAAAGCATAGGTAGGTTTTACATAGCTGCAGTGTCAAGGTCAATTCTGAAGCTCTGCATCTGAGACTTACTTTGACTAACTACCATTTAAGTAAAACAAGCAGTACTTTGCCTTTGCAGAATTTTGAAACAAAATAGCCATTTTGAGTTAACAATCTCAATATAAGACTCATCTTTCTTTAGAAGTGATGGAATAGCCTTTATGAGAAAATAGAATTTATTATTGATTTGAATTGTATTTCACTCCCATACTGTCTTGCATAAAGAAGGTGAATCAAGCTGATTTGTATTAAGTTGTGTGGTGATTGTGATTACTGATAGGTAGTCCAGACAAAAGAATCAACCTTGTTCTCAACTAAAATGTTGACCCCACATCTGCTTTTATAGGTAGGATATATTTCCGTTTTCATTCCTGTCCTGTGTGGGCTCCTGCATATCTTGAAGCAGCTCGGTCTGGAAAATTAATCTAGGCTCACTATATTTTTTACCTTAAAGCAGATAGTAGGCCTGTGCGAGTCGGCAGTGATCCAGTCCGGCTTGGGATCCAGCCACTTCGGATGCCAGGGATCCAATCCACAGATCCAGACTGGGTTTCTGCTTCAATCTGGCCGAAGTGGCTCCGAAGCTTCGGAGCCGCTTCGGAGATCCGGCCATAGGGTATAAGGGGGAATCAATGAAATATCTATAACTTTTGTTTTTTGTCTGATTTGGATGAAACATGCAGGTGTAGTAGCCCCTGGTGAGGCCACAAAGCCTGCCAAGTTTCAAGAAGATCAGTGCAGGGGTTTTGGGGAAACTGTACCCCAAATTCTTAAAAGCAAAACTCATGTCACATCTATGTGTTACAACACAGGGGGGTCAAACTGCAGGGGTGGTAGCTCTTACTGAGGCCACAAAGCCTGCCAAGTTTCAAGAAGATCGGTTCAGGAGGTTGTGGGGAACTGCACCTCAAGCTGCGGACAAGCAAAACTCATGCCATGGCTGTGTGTGCTAAGGCGCAGCAGGGCGAAAGCTTCAGGGATGGTAGCCCCTGCTGAAGCCACGAAGCCTGCCAGCTGTGGAGGAGATCGGTGCAGGGGGGTTCTGGGGCCCTGCACCCCTAGCTGTTGACAGACAAAACTCGTGACATGGGTGCTTGTCCAACTGACTGTCTCTGTCTTGGGGCAGTTGATTGTCTGCATGGATTCTTTCCTCTCCTTAGTCTGGTTTTGTAGGTGCTAATTGATGATAATTAACTGGTTACATTAGCTAGGTCCTGTGTATTGAGCTGGTCCCTGAGTGAATCATGATTTATTGATTGGTGACTGGTAACACAGTAGTTTAGCAGCCAGGACTGCAGTAGTGTCTCCCCTCCCCCCCCCAAGACAGACACAGTCAGTTGCACAAGCACCCATGTCATGAGTTTTGCCTGTCAGCAGCTAGGGGTGCAGGGTCCCAGGACCACCCTGCAGCAATCTCCTTGACAGCTGACAGGTGTCATGGCCACAGCAGGGGCTACCATCACTGCAGCTTTCACCCCACTGCGCCTTAACACACACATGGTCACCCATGGCACGAGTTTTGCTTGTCCGCAGCTTGAGGTGTAGTTCCCCCAAACCTCTGCACCAATCTTCTTGAAACTTGGTAGACTTTGTGGCCTCAGCAGTGGCCACCACCCCTGCAGTTTTGACCCCTTTGTGTTGTAACACGTAGATGTGACAGGAGTTTTGCTTTCAAGAATTTGGGGTGCAGTTTCCCCCAAATCCCTGCACTGATCTTCTTGAAACCTGGCAGGCTTCATGATCTCTGCAGAGTCTACCATTCCTGCAATTTTCATCCAAATCAGACAAAAAACAACAAGTTATAGATATTTTATTGTTTCCCCATTATACCCTATGGCCGGATCTCTGAGGCTGCTCCAAAGCTTTTCCGAAGCACTTCAGAAGCTCCAAACTGCTTCAGAAAGCCTAATGAAGCCATCACTTTGACCTGGACATGCTGCTTTGGACACTAAAGCATCCAAAGCTTCTCCGGATCCGAAGCAGGGTCTGAAGCCTCGCACAGCCCTAGCAGATAGGTGTGGTATAGCATGCACAATATCAGAATTGCAACTTAGACTATTGTGTATGTAGTAGGGGAAATTTGATGGGAAGTCAGGAGAGATGTTGGCTGTAGTTTGGCTTGGGCCCACATAAGAATGTTAGGACATGGGCACTGGGCAGACAAACACATTTCTCAATGTAATTAAATCAGATTTGTGTTCTGGGCTCAGGAACAGGCAAGAATACAGCTATCCCAGGATGGCTGTGTATAGTAGGTGTTGGAGAATGGAACAGTCGGTTTGCCTTTCATAAATTGCTATCCGGGAATGGGCAGGGATAGCTGACACTTAAATCAGTTTAATTTACACTGTTATATAGTTAGTCCGGATCCTTTCAGAAGTAATTCTCTAGTGACTGGGTGAAGTGATTTCAGCTGATGGGCTTGCATTGTCTAACTACTACTTTTTTTATACCAACCTAACGTTCATCATGTTGGTGCCTAGCAGTGATGCAACTAGGCTGGGGCAACTGGAGAAGCCATCACACGTGCTTACTTAGGGAGGCAGGAAAAAACTGCTGCTGCTGCAGGTGCACAGTTGCACTGGTGGCAAGGCAGCAGTCAGAAGTTGCCACTGCCCCTGTGTGTTGCAACTGCCCTGGGCTCTCAGCCACACTGTTACATCTCTGATGCATATGTGTGTAATCTGGCTATGTCCATAGAACTGAAAATCTCCTTTAGACTCATTGGGCTCTTCTACTTTACCTACTGCTATGGAATTTGAATGCTTCATTCTTGAAGTGCCCAGAACTATAAAACGGAAACTGAAATCTTTGTAAATATGAGAAGGTACTCAGATGCAGTACTTAGACTCTGTCCATAAGAGGTTTGATTCGTGAACTTAGATCTATACCTCAGATTCAGGTCTTGGAGCAGATCCTTTTCAGTTTTAAGCAAGCTGAAAAGCAGGAAAGATAAATAATGCACGAGTGAATAAAGAAATCATGGAATTAGATAAACATCTAAACTTCATATTTAACTGAAAGTTTGTTCTAACCCATGATTATGCACAGATTAGATATTAAGATGAGATCTCAAAATCATTTTGATTTATTTGAGCTATGATAGGATTTGAAGTTTGGCTTCCAGCATCAGTGACCTGGTAACTCTTCTGCATAGTACTCTCCCAGTACTGGAATTGAAAGCCATGTTTTAAAAACCCAGACCTTTACTTGAATACAGGTATTATCAATGTGCATGCACCCTGTACAGGCATAAATAAGATCCAGAGTTATGAAACTATATGCATTTCTTCATATCCAGTGTGTTTGTCTTTTATAGCATATCCTGTTAGAAAATAAGATTTTTCAATAATCTTACGTATACATTTTTTTCAGGAAACCAGGGGAACTGTACAAGAACTTATATAACATTCAGGTATTTGTAGTGAGCTAGCATGTTGGGTTTTATTTTTTTCACAGAAAGCAAGCATCTGTTTTGTTCTTCTCTCCACCCTTGTTTACAAGTTGCTTAACACATTCAGTATCTACTGAATCCTAGAGTGACTTTAAAAACTTTTTCTTCCCATGTGCAATACTTGTCTATCTTTGTGTGATATAAAATGTATGGTATTTTTGAGGAAATGTGTATGATTAAAGAAAATTTACAGGCCAAAAATATCATCAAAGAGGTTTGATATAACTTATTCTGTAATTTGTTATTTATGACCCACCTTGATTTAGAGAATGAATAAAGAGAATACAGAATAACACTTTGGCACCCTGGTCTACTTACGGCACTGACAGACATTAAAGTCCCCGCTCTAAGTCATGGTGCTTCTCATAAAGCCCCATGAGTTAGAGAATCCCCCCGCCTCCCTACCCAACAGACCTTTGGGTGTGGGGGGGTGTCAAGTCCGCTTTGGAGCAGAACCAGTGGAGGAAGCCTGCCTTCAGCCTCTTTCGCCTAGGTCTGCCACCCCCCGCTCCCTCCCCACCTGCAGCTCCGGTGCTGTCTGCAGGAAGGAAGGGGGGAGAAGATGGGGAAAGAGCTGTGGAGCTGTGGACTGGGGTTTTCTTTCCTTGAGCTTGAGGCGGAGGGAGCGGGTTGCGGGGGGGACAAGGCAGGGGCAGCTCCCATCTACCTGCCTCCCTTCCTCCAGCTCAGGTCAGACAAACCCCAGCTCCCTGCAGCTCTCTCCCCTTCCCTTTCCCCCTCTCCCTTCCTGCAGACAGCACTAGGGGCAGGGCTGGGCAACATCAGCTCAGCCCTGATCACACTAATAGCTGACCCTATGGAACACAAATTCTCTAAGGCACTCCACTTTGGAGTGCCTTCATCTGATCCCTCATTAGACGAGGGTTAATTTGTCATGCAACTGGCCACTTTTAAAGAACTCTGCAGCTGTGAACATGTGTCACAGCATGGCTGTAGAGCACTTTAAAAGTAGCTGATCACATGGCATATGACACTTCTGTCAGCACCCTTAGAACCTAGGAGGTGGAATAAAATCTGGCCCTAAGGGTGGGAGGAAAGTGTATTTATATACACGTTAAGATGTCTTACAATATGAGAGCAGTGTAAGCTGTCCCTAAGGTAAATACGAGTCATGCTTTAATTACAGAAGCACATCAAAACAAAGACAGCAACATTTTTAGTTCTGTGCTTAGCATAAGTCAGAAGGGAGGCAGAAAAGTGAGATTACTTGGAGACTGGCTGAAGCAAGCGATGATGATGAGTACCACTTAAACAACAGTGCCTGAGTGCTTTTTATATAATTTGTCTTCACATGACAGTGTGACTGAATGTCTGTGACATTGGCATGTCCCTTGCTTCTATCTGGAAATGGGTTTGAAATTGGTGTCCATGTGAGAGTAGCAACTTCACATTTATTTAGTGTGACACTTTCCAAGAACTGGACTCACCCAAGCTTGCTGGTCCTACTGGTGATTAATATTAAAAACTCATAACATCTAAGAAAAAGATAAATGGCCTGATGTTATCATTACTGGATGTTTTAAGTTTCTTCTAACCTAAGTTTAGGATCAAAATGGGCTCCCACTAAGATCAGTGTGAATCAGATTTGAACCCTCCTGTAATGAGCATTTAACAATACAACAAAGTCTCTGAGGCTTGAAATGTTCTAATATTACGTGAAGCATTTAGAAACACCTTACCCTTACAGGAGATGATACCCAGAAATGCTTAGTATCTCTTAATGCAGGGGTGGGCGGTTAATTTCATGAAGGCAATGTCATGAGCTTTGGTGAGCTGTCAAAAGCTGTGCGCACACAATCTTTCAGAAGATATTATTTTAATAAATTTTAGATAAAAAATAAATCATATACTAAAAATCAAATATCTACTATAACATTTTAATTTAATTTTTAAAAATAATTTTTCAAATGATTTATGTTTTTTGAGTAGTGTATATAAAGGTGATTGCATAATAGCTCAAAATAAAGTCTTAATTTTGTGTATTGTGTGAGGGGGTGGGGTGGGGGTCTGTTTGTGTGGAGTTGGGTGTATAGGGGGGTGTGGGGTGGGCATCCATATATGTGTTGGGGCTGCCCACATTCTAGGTCACGGGAGCTGGCTGGAGGGAGGGGGGAGAGGCCACACGCAGCAAAATTTACTTGGGCAGTGTAGTGTAGGTGCAGGTGCAGGTGCCGTCTGCCCCCTCCCCATCTGACCTGTGGCTGGACCCACAGCACTCTGCATGGAGCCAAGCCCCACCCACTCCCACCCAGGGCAGCCTGCTCCATACTCCCGCCCAAACCTACCCTATACCCACTGATGGCCCCGGGCAGCATGCACAGCTTCCCAGCAGGGCTGCTCCCGCTGGTGCTTTTACTGCTGCTACAGCCACCTGGTTACTGTTCAGCTCCCCCCTGCCCCCCAGCTCCAGTGGCTTCTCTTCTTCCTCTTCCTGCCCCATCTGCACTGCACTCCGGGCAGGAAGGTAGTGCAGGGAAGCTATGGCATCCATAGGGACACATGCCGAGTACTACATGCCCAGCCAGGAGGGGAGGAAGCTGCAGATGGGTGGATCCTGCCTCAGTGCTTGGGGCTTCAGCTCCAGTTCTCAGCCACTTCCCACCCACTCTGCCTGCTTGGCACAGTGAGCAGCCACCTGCAGGCAGCTGAGTGGGTGGAAGGTGGCCAGAAGCTGAAGTGGAAGCCCTCTGCACTGGGGCAGGAGCTGTCTGTCTGCAGCTTCCCCCATGCCTGGCTGGGCACGTGGTGCCTGGCATGTGGTCCCACAGCCATCGCTGCTTACCTGTGCTACCTGCTGCCTGGAGAGGCACAGCACAGCCAGGAGGAGGAGGAGGAGCTACTGGAGGTGCAGGGAGATGAACAGTACCTGGGTGGCTGCAGCAACAGTGGGATCAGTCGCACTGGGAAGCTGCGCACGCTGGCCGGGGCCAAGGCTGGGGCCAGGGCCTTCAGCACGCGTGGGGTGAGCGCAAGCAAGAGTGTGGTGTGGGCTGCCCTGGGCAGGAGCAGGTGGGGTTCAGCCCACGAGGAGTGCCCATAAAGGCAGCTGCGGGACAGATGCAGTCAATTGGCAGGCTGTATCCAGCTTGTGGGCCGTATTTTGCCCACCCCGTCCCACTGTCTAATTCAATGTCAATAGTTTTCAATGTAGCTAGTAACAGCAATTAAAGAAACAAGTGATATTTTGGTAAAGGCTATTTGTCTAGATCTGCTGAAGCTATTTTAAAAGCTATTTTTCCAGGAATTAAACTCTAATCGAGTTTTCATTATATTAAAGAATTAGACCCAACTGCAAGAATCACACAGTTATAAAACCTATATGTTTATTGCAGTGAATTTTAGTGCATTTCTTAGTAAGGTGAATAAGTCATGCTTAGGAATGTTTAGCTTGAATCACAGGAATGCATTTCTTATTGTACATGTGAGTCACTCTAAAATCCTAAAAAACTGTGTTTTTAGTGTTTGAAAAATGTATGTTAGGCAGAAATATTGCAAATGCACAATTGCATTTGCCATTTTCTTGCCTTAAGTTTTCTGGGTGATGATTTATAGCTTTTGATATTTCTGAAGACTTGGGAATATACAGGGGGCAAGTATTTATAATCTGTATTTCTCAAGTCAAGCAATCAGGTGAAGAAACAAAAGAAGAGGTAATTTTTTTGTTTCAGGTTAGTTAAGAATTAGTTACTATTGTAACACATTAAACATGTCCCTTCACATGTTCTGATACATCATCTATTCTAAACTAGTCATCTCAGCTTTCAATGTGAGCCAAAATAAACACCACTCCTTACTTCCAATACATGCTAATATCCTTTCATTCTTAGGGATTTATTACTGTTGCTAAGGATAAGAATTCACTGTCCCTTTTAGGGGTAAGCCAGAAGCATTAAATTACTCAAGAGAATAAGCTATTATCTTTGAGCTGTCACTTCGAAAGAGACATGCTGATTAAATGATTATAACAGCCGGACTTGGAACTGAGTAAAGGAAGGGCTGATTTCAGCAGAAATTGTCATCCCAACATCCTAATTAAGACTTTCCTTTCAGCTATCCAGCGGTATGTGGGACAGCTTCCTTTCTCCCCCTCCTTGACACAACTTGTTGAAGAGGAATGTGAGGGCTGGGTGTGATCTTCCCAAACATTAGAGTGAAAGGAAGTAACATACCAAACAGATGATGGCATAAATGCGGCTGAATCTAACTCTACCTCCACTCTGTGGGTCACTCCAGCAATATTTCAAAGGGCTAAATCAATAACATCAACAACAAAAATAAAAACTCAGGCAGAAGCTGTCAGGATTAGGAGTCAGGTTAGGAGAAGGGTTAATTGATAACTGGATTTATTGATATTTCATTTGTTTTATTCTACAGAGCAGTACATGTTTTCTTCAGCTCAGCAGTCTGAAAGTTCAAAAGGTAAGGAGTCTTCTGCATTATGAATGAACTGTGAAGTGCTAACACCAGCCATCTTTACAGGGCTAGATAAAACAGTTTAGCACTAGAACTCCTACCTTTTTACCAGCTCATATTCTATCCAAGTTTGATTGGGAGGTTCAAGAGAGTATGATTAGGGCTCCCCATCTCCTGCTTTTCCTCGTTGAGGGAGATATTGGAGGACTCTGTCTGAACCCTATGGCCTCCCACAAACTGACTCTCCTCACAATTATTATTATTGTAAATCTCATTGGTTTTGAAAGCAGTGATTATGTCTGTATTTACCTTTAAGCACATGCTTAAGAAGAACTGGAAGTCCTCGCGCAGTCATGGAACTATGACGTGATTGGAATAACAGAGACTTGGTGGGCTAGCTCACATGACCAGAGCACTGTCATGAATGGGTACAAACTGTTTAGAAAGGACAGGCAGAGAAGAAGAGGAGGAGCTACACTTTAGTTAAAAGAGCTATATAATTGCTCAGAGCTCCAATATGAAATGGGAGATAGGGCTGTTGAAAGTCTCTGGGTTAAGATCAGAGGGGAGGGTAACAAGAGTGATGTCATGGTGGATGTCTGCTATAGATCAGCAGATGAGGAGGAAGTGGTGAATGAAGCTTTCTTTAGATAGCTAGTGGAAGTTTCCCGGTCATAAGCCCTGGTTCTCATGGGGGATTTCAGTCTCCCTCACATCTGCTGGGGGGGACGGGGTACTAGGGGGCGGTGCAATACAGCAGTACATAGGCAATCTAGGAAGTTTTTGGAGAGTGTTGAGGACAATTTCCTGGTGCAAGCATGGGAGAGGCCAGTTAAGGACTGTGCTCTTCTTGACCTGCTGCTCTCAGATGGGGAAGATTTAGTGGAGAATGTAGATGTAGTGGATGGCATCATGGGCAGCAGTGACCATGAGATGATTGAGTTCAGGATCCTGAGGAAAGGAAGGGCAGAGAGCAGCGGAGTATGGACCCTAGACTTTAGAAAAGCAGACTTAGACATTTTTGTTGCCCTCCACTGGATTCTCTTTAACCTGTCGACATCCCTTTTGTAGTGGGGGCCCAAAACTGGACACAGGACTCCAGGACCGAATAGAGGGGGGGAATCGCTTCCAATCTCCTGGCAATGCTCCTACTAATGCAGCCAGGTATTCTGTTACCCTTCTTCACAACTACAGCACAGAGTTGGCTCATATTCTGCTTCTTGTCCACTGTAACCCCCAGGTCCTTTTCTGCACAGTTGCTGCTTAGCCAGTCAGTTCCCAGGCTGCACCAGTGCATTGGGATTGTTCCATCCTAAGCGCAGGACTTTCTATGATTCTATGACTTTACACTTGTCCTTATTGAAGCTCATAAGAATTCTTTAGGTCCAATCCTCCAATTTGTCCAAGTCTCTCTGAATCCTAGCCCTACCCTCCAGCATGTCTACTATTCCCCCCAGATTGGTGTCATCTGCAGACTTGATGAGGGTGCATTCCATCCCATCTTCCAGATATGGAACAAAACTGGCCCCAAGAATGACCCCTGAGGCACTCCACTTAACACCAACAGTCAACTAGACATCAAGCCACTGATTACTACATTTTGAGCGTGATGTTCCAGCCACTTTTCTATCCATCCTTACACTCCATTCATCCAACCTGTACATTCTTAGCTGGCTTGCAAGAATGTTGTGGGAGGCTGTATCAAAAGCCTTGCTAAAGTCAAGTTATATAACATCCACTACTTTTGCTGCATCCAAAGAACCAGTCATCTTGTCATAGAAGGCAATCAGGTTGATCAAGCATGATTTGCCCATGGAGAATCTGTGTTGACTCTTCCTAATTACAAGGGATCCTAGCTTTCTCTGATTAAAAAAAAAATCCCCAATTTTCAGATTAAAAAAGTAACCCAAAATCCACATTTTTCTATGATTACAATGAAACACCAGTAATACAGATAGAGATATATACTGGTGTTTCATTTTAATCAAGGAAAAATGTGGATTTGGGGCTACTTTTTTAATTAGAAAATTAATTTTTTAATTCAGAAAAGCAGAATCCCTGCTAATCACCTTCTCCAGGTGCATAGAAATGGATTCCTTGAGGACCTGCTCCATGATTTTTTTCAAGGACTGAGGTGAGGCTGACAGGTCTGTAGTTCCCTGGATCCTCCTTCTTCTCTTTCTTAATGAAGGCACTATATTTGCCCTTTTCCAATTGTCCAGGACCTCCCCTGATCACCATGAGTTTTCAAAAATAATAGCCAGTGGCTCTGTTATCACATCAGCCAATTCCCTCAACACCTCGGGTACATCGCATCCAGCCCCATGGAATTATACATGTCTAGTTTTTCTAAACAGTCCCTAACTTGTTCTTTTACCACTGTTGGCTGCCCACCTTTTCCCTAAACTGTGCTACCAGGTGCAGCAGTCTGGGAGCTGAGATTGCCTATGAAGCCTAAGGTAAAAAAGGAATTGAGTACTTCAGTCTTTTCCACGTCATCTGTCACTAGGCTGCCTCCCCCATTTAGTAAGGGACCTTGATCTTCCTCTTGTTGCTGACACACTTATAGAATCCCTTCTTGTTATCCTTCACTTTGCTTGGTAGCTGCAACTCCAACTGTCCTTTGGTCTTCTTGATTTCACTCCTGCATGCCCAAGCAGGAGGGCAACAAAAATGGTTAGGGGGTTGGGGCATGTGACATATGAGAAGAAGCCGAGGGAACTGGGCTTATTTAGTTTGGAGAAGAGAAGACTGAGGGAGGATTTAATAACAGCCTTCAACTACCTGAATGGTGGTTCCACAAAGGATGGAGCTACACTGTTCTCAGTGCTGGCAGATGACAGAACAAGGAGCAAAAGTCTCAAGTTGCAGGAAGGGAATTTTAAGTTAGATAGTAGGAAAAGCTTTCTCTCTAGAAGGCTAGTAAAGTACTGGAACAGGTTACCCAAAAAGATTGTAGAATCTTTATCCTCAGAGGATTTTAAGACCTGGGTAAACAAAGTCTTGGCTGGGATGGTCCTGCTTTGAGTAGGGGCTCCCCATCTCCTGCTGACCTAATTTTCTATGATTCTAAACTTATTCCCATTGAAGCCAATGGCCTTGAATACATACTTTTATATACATGTTTTACAGGATAGGGATTCTTTCCTGAGTTGGGGCTCTTAAGGCTACACCCAAGCTCCTAACCCACCAAGATATGGGTGGTCAGCATGATCCCACAATGTGGAAGAAGTTTGTACTTTCACTGGACAGGCTGTGCATATGCTTGGCCTGAACCAGCTTGGACCCAGGTGGTTGGGCTGTAATCTGGCTGACTGGCACCATACGGGCTAGGGGAGAAGTGCTGACTGGCCTGAAACCTGATAAATAAGGGCTAAAAAAGCAGGCTGGGAGGAAGAGGAGGGGGAGAGGGGTGTGCCCTACATGTGAAACTCCAGAAGCAGAGCTTCATGTTTCCCCCATGGCTGGGAAAGAGCCAGTCTCTCTCCACACTGCCAGAGCCAGAGATTCCCCTGCCTCAGACGCTGTGAGAACTTGACCCTCGCCCGATCAGGTGATCCAGGTGATATGGGGAAAGGAGAGGGCAACTCAGGGCAGCTCTTTGATATGGGGGCTCCAGCAGGAAGGCCCACAGGTCAGCAATTCTCCAGCAGGTGGGTAGCTGGATATTAAGCCCTGAGTAGATGTGCCATGAACCAACCTATGGCTGCACCATACACTGCCAGGAGTGTAAGCAAGGAGAGCCTGCACAAGAGGGGCAACCCATCCTAAATCACAGGGAGCCCAACCAGGAAGGTGAGAAGTGGTGCCCAGGGCACTAGTCTAAGACCCACACCCTTTTCCTAGCTCAGTGTGCTCAGGCATCACTGCTTTGACTGGCTGACCAGCATGAGATATTTACAATACATTACTTGTTTTGTTGTCATTCCTGAGATAGAGGCACAAGCAGAGCACAGTGTGGATTTAGTCCTCGTTGCATACCCAAAGGGGAAGAGAGGATCACATTGCCACCTAAGTCAGCACCAGGATCCAGCAATAGCACCCAAGTGGAAAGGGGTGGGGCATAGGGGAGGAGGAGCCCCACAGAAGCTATGTCAACACAATCACACCAGGGAACCATTGATATCACCTCCATACAAGTAAAAGTTCTATTGGAAGAAAAAGTTGTGGCAGGTGAGAAATGTTAGTTGCATCATGAGCAGGTGAATGGGGCAGCTGTGTCAGGCATGGATCTGTTACAGGGCTATTGAAGTTTTGGAGTTTCATGCTTAAATATCCTAGGTATGATGTAATTTACTGGCTCCCCTGTTACCTCTGATGATATCAGGTGGCCAGCCAGCCAGTCTGACTTCCTATCCAGTAGTCTAACTGAAGGGAAGTGTGAAGCGACTGGACAATAGCTCCAAGCACTGCTTTTGGGAGGCATGTGTTTGTATGTAAAAACAGCAACTGCTGCAGTGGTGGCTGGCTGTATTTGCCACCAATGTCACCACAGGAGTCATCACTGCCCCTTGAGCCATAATTACCTATGAGACAGAGCTGCTCCTTTATGCCTCTTTTCCAGTCTTATGTATTTAAGTATTTAAGGATTGAGCATCACATCTCTATGATCTTGCTGGTTTGCATTTGAAAACACAGAACTACTGGTTAGATTTCTTACACAAGATCCAGTACATCCTGCTTTCACTCAAGAATTTCAGTCAAGATTTCAAAAAATGTTAGTCACGGAGTCAGACACAGCTCAATGTGAGTAAGTGGTAGAATTAAGGCATATAAAAATAAGGCACACTTTTGCATGATACTCATCACCTGCTAAGTTAAGTATGAAGCACCTCACTGGTGGTATTCTGCAGTTTGCAGAACTGGGGAACAGGAGATACAACAGCCATTATATATATGTGTGGAAGTATGTGTGGGTGTGTGTATGTATATATATATATATATATATATACACACACACACACACACCCACACACTCCATAGTAATCTTCCGCGACCCACTCTCAATGTATGCCATTTGTAGTTGGAGTTGGATACAACTCCTCACTGGGGGTAATTCCTCGCTGGCTCCATTCAACAGCTTTGTCACCTAGTTTCTCCCATTCTTTTTGCCAGAGGGTAGTTTTGGCTGATTCTGGTGATCAGGACAAAAAGCTATTTCTCAATGAGAGACAGTGGTATACTGGTTCACGTTCATATAGCAGGTGACAGTTGTCTGACTCTGGTACCCACCAGTCAATGTTGCCTGCTACTTTCCTCTTGATGTAAGTGGGTGCTATGCCAGATAGTGCGTAAAGACAGGGAACAAAAGGGTTGCGTTTTTGGCAGCCTGTTATAATTCTGCATATATCATTTAGAGTGGTGTCAATATGTTTACTGTGACTTGAGCATCTCCAGATGATGCAGGCATATTTTGCCCCAGAGAAAGTGCCAAAGCAGTAGTGCATAAGGTGGATGGATGTGCTCCCCACTTGGAATTTGCAAGCTTCCGCAAAATGTTGTTTTATGTATTGACCTTGACTTTGGTATTTAATATGTGTAACAAAATGTACGGTCTAGTGTTACTCCTAAGTAGACTGGATGTTTCTGATGTTCAAGACTCTGGTCACCCCAGGTGACCATTCAGGTGTCGTTCTGCATCTTGGTTTCTTAGATGGAAAGCACAGTTTTGGGTTTTGCTAGGTTGGGTTGAGATAATTATGTAGGTAATAATCGGACAACTCGTTCAGTGTCCTCTCTAGGATCTTCTCTGCATCCTCAAAGTTCTTCTGCTGTGTGGTAATGCAGAGATTGTCAGCATAAATGAAATGCTGGTATT
>NW_005841985.1:1625228-1644361 GCF_000455745.1 Alligator sinensis
GAAGTGGCTGATCTTTAATGTAGATGTTGAACAAAAGTGGGGCAAGCACACTGCCTTGTGGTAAGCTATTCTTTTGGAAGCACCATCTACTTTTCTGGCCATTTAGTTCCACATAAAAGCACCTTAGATCTAAGTCATTAGTCATAAGGTAGAGTTTGTGGATCATGATGCAGTGTGGGACAGTATTGTATACAGCAGATAGGTCAACAAACATTGCGCCGGTAATCAACTTCTGTTGAAAACCATCTTTGATGTTTTGTGTAAGGTTTAGTAGTTGGCCTGCACAGGATTTAGGTTAAATTGGTTTATTCAACTTCTGTCCCAGAACCCCTTCAGATTCAAGTTAACTCACAATCCCTAAGCATCCCAGGATGCTTTGCACTTCCACTGCAAATCCCCCCTCCCAGGATGCGTGGGCTAGCTTTGACCCAAGCTGTCTGCTCTAGCCAATCAGGGAGGCATGCTCTAGCATCCCCCGACTTCTGGCCTGAACCACTGCAGGCATATGGCTGCATTTCTGGAATCAAAAGTGAATGTCTGTTCACTTGTTTATCAATTCAATCCATGCATATTAGATTATCTGTGAAGATTGAATTGATTCAGCCTCAGGCTTTTTGACTGTCTATACTTAGCCTAGGGGTTTTGCTACTATAAGACATATAGCAAATGTTGGTTGCCTACAAACAACATGCATACTCTCCTAAAAATGTAGCTGCCCTAGGTCTCCATCTTGCCATTGGGTGGAGCTGTTGTTCTTGGACATATATGTTGGATGGGGAAAAAAAAAGTGGAGACAATTGGCAATTTCAGTTCTCTGATAGGTTTGTTCCAGTGATATTTGTCCTTATACAGGAAGGTTCTGGAGATAGAAATGACTTCTTGATTTTACTTTCTGGGACAGGCTAGCTGGCGTGTGGTAATTGCATGGAGATGAATAACGGAGGGAGAAGAGTGACTGTTTTTGGTAGAGCTAAATATGAATGGAATTTTTACTTGAAGTTACAATTTAGCAGTGTATTTAAGCTTGTGCTTACATCCAATTGCCTTTGTTGAACAGGAATGGACTTAAGCACAGGTTCATGAAGACTGGAGCATGGAGAGTTGGAAGTACCTTAAATATGATCTAACAAGACCCCAAATTAACTGTTGTTATTGTACTTCAAACATGGATCAGACTCCTAGCTCTACAGTTTTATGCACTTTGCAAATATACATTCTGCTTTGAGGATTTTACAGTCCATGTTTAGTCCCTGTACACAACAGAGATTGGAGGCATGGAGATGAGGGATATGGAGAAATGGAGACACCAAAATATAGTTTTATTTGTCTGTATTATTTTCCTCTTAAGACATGTAGGCCTTCCTCAAACTAGATTAATTGCTTTAAATGATTAACTAGATAGATCATGACTGTCCAACATCTGGGCATTCAAGGGCCATGTGCAGTGCCAACTCCAGTCCTGGGGGCCACCCAGACTGCAGTTCAAAGAGCCACTTACTATGTGCGCAGCTTCACCCTGAGTTCTCTCTCACTATGCAGAGTCCAGTGTCCCCTGCAGATGTGTGCGCTATGTAGGGAGCCCAGATTTCTCCCCGCCTCAACCAAGTAGGCAGCCTGGTTCCCTTCTGAGACACATGCATCAGTCCCCTCCTCTTCCGGACACATGTTTATTGTATTATATTACTTAATGCACTTTCTCTCCAACTGTAGACATGCATTCCAAATGCATAATTGGTTTGGTTTTTGGGGGGGGTTCTTTCTTTTTTTTTAAAGAGCTTTTCAGCTTGCAGTCTTGCTCAGTCCTATAGTAATAGCACTTGTGCTTGAATGATGAAAGAAAACAATTTGACAAGGACATTTTCAAAACTATAGATAAAAATACATTGATGGTGTTCTTTTCAATCTTGAGAGCAACCAGAAAATGCAGATTAATTCAGCAGTGCTAGAATGATCCCATTGCTTTAGGTTACACTAATGTGAATGTCATTCAGTCTTCACATGGGACACACGAATATTTTTATGTAGCCTGCTCTAAAGTAGCAAAGGCAGAGATAATTAGTGTTTGGATGCTTTGCTTCCGGACATTTTAGCTCAGAGCTCAGTGGTGGTGCTGGGAGCTATCTTGTAATAATTTGCTTGGGAAGGAGCTGACCTATAATATTTAATCATTACTTTGATGTGCAGTGTGTTTAACATGCTTAGCATACCTGACTCAACACTAATTTATCCTTGATGCAGCAGCTACTTCATCTCCTAAGTTTTATTGGTTTTGCCATTGCAAAAGGCGTTTGAATTTTACAACCTGAATGGGCAGGACTGTGTGCATATATGATTAAATAAATATATAAAGCATTTTAAAAATCTAATTCTCATTGTGGTAGGAAAAATGATCAAAGTTTCGTCTTGTCAATATTCCAGCCCCATGAGTCATTTTTGGCTGATGTGATCATCATTTCAGGTAATTATAAGGGTTCTTATACAAATATTTGCATTTTAATCAGACTGATAAAAAATTCATATTTTAAATGTGATTTCAGTTCTGCGTGTACTCAAAGATGCTGAATAATTAGCAAGTGCACAAAATACAAAAGTATTCATACAATTACTCATATTTCCACTTCATTCATTTATATTTCAAGTATCCCTCATCCCACTGTTGTGAGTGAGTGAATTGGTACAGAAAACAAGAAACAGTGGAGAAAAGAAAGGAAAATCTCTTTTCAAGTAGGTACGTAGGAAACAGGAGAAGGATGATCTTTGTGAGGCTTCATTATTCAAGGAAGCAAGTATCATAAACCAAGTACAAGGACTTTGGATGTTAAGTTTTTAGCATCATCTGCTTGTAAATTAAATCTGGAAAAATATTTTGGAGTGGAGAGAAAAAATATTAATTTCCTCATATCAGCACTCTTTGAGATTGCCCAATAAAGCCAAGCATCAGGGACTCAAATGCTGTGAGGTCAAATGTTGCAGCAGTCCCATGTCACACTTAAGAATTGCTCGCCATGGTCTTTTGGAACAGAAGTGCAGTAATTTCCACTTGGAGAAACCAAAAGCCATGAGGAGACCATGATTTTGTAGGCCACACCTGGAAGGTAAATGCCAACACTACACATACACGTGTATTTGGTTGTATCTAGTTACCTGCACTTCATCCCTGCATCATGGGCCTCATGGGAAAGCTTCGACATGATGGAAAATCAAGTCATCATCATGTTCAGGGTTAACCACACTTCGTGGCTAGAAACAGAATAATGAGTAATAGGATGATTGTACAGGATTGTCCATTATTCTGCACATTTGCTTTTAGTGATGATGAATGAAATTAGAAGGAACAGGATAGTGGAAAATTAGGCCCGAAGTCTGAACAGGGCCAGGAAATGGTCATTGCTGAGGAACTATACTGATTCCTTTGGCAGCCTGTGCCACTGGAGCTTCTATGGAAAAGAAGCTGCCCTCTCTGTACCATACCTCTGAAGGAGGGCATGCTATTATACTCTGGAATAAATGATAGAGCCATCAGATGGTTTGAGCCAAACTGCATGGGAAGGGGTAAGTTTGGTCCTTTTGCTTCACTCTTTTGTTTTAAGAATGGTTCTGAGGAAGACACAATGGGACTAGGAAGCTTTGTAGTAAACTGTACAAATGGGCGTCTGAATTGTTTTGTTGATTCAGAATTCAGTCTGCTGGGGACAAGGATTGGGGCGTGAAATGACACTAAAAGCAGTCACTGTAATAATAAGTAATGAGACTTTTTCGCAAGATCTTGTTAGTGGCCTGTATTTTTTAAAATGGAAACAAAGGCCAGGCCTTTATGTGTTTCCTCTGAAGATCCCCATTGAGAAGGTTGATCCAGTGCATGATTTAAAAACTCTGCTACCCGTTCAAGTGACTGAAGGAAAAAAGTTCACATCTTGAGCTCTTAAGCAGTGCCTAGATCTCCTATTAACCCCATCCCCAAAGTGATTAATACCTGTTTCTCAGACTCCTGGCACTTTTGTTGACTTTCCTGGCCTGTTTCAAATGCTTGACATTGTCTTATAGTTACTCCTGCTATTCATCTTACTTATCTCTGCTTCTCCAGCCTGATTCCCTCCCCCCTCCTCAATAAAAGTCTTTAGTTAAAAGTCTCTACCTTTCTTAGCTTTTCTCCAAGGTATTTGTCATCTCTAAAGTATATGCCAGCTTCTCTAGCTGCCTTCCTTATCTCTCCCAAGTTTCTTGTCTGTTCATCTCCCCAGAGCATAGTGCTCTGTTACCGCTCATCTCTTAGCTCCTTTGGCTTATTTCTGATCTCCACCCCATTTGTTTTGGAATATTTCCCATCTGCTCACATAGGAGGCTTTGCCTCTTCAGAAAATCTCTTGCTTGCTTTTGCTACTGTCTTATTTCCTCGGCTTGTTAAAAATTTGCTCTAGATTAGTTTTCACCTCCCATGACCCACTTCTTGTTTCTTCAAGCTACAGCAAAAACATTCTCTTCCCAGAGGACTCTAAGATCTGAGCATATATTAACTAATTGCTTCTCTGTCACTGAAGAGGCAGGGCATTGGCAGTGCCCTCATCTTCCCTGCTTTTAGCTAAGGAAAGGGCTGTCCGACTTTGGGACAGCTGGAGGCTGCACATGGCTGCACAGTGTGTAGCCCCTAAGCTGCAAACTGCACAAGCTGGGATCCCAGCGTCATGTGGATTGAGCCATTGACATGTGGCCACCCTTGCCACAGGCTGCACTGCTGGCATGCAGCTCCCATGTCATATGGGCCCTGGCCCCCCACAGACAATGTACTGCAGGCTGCATGTGGCTCACAGTCTGCCAATTTGACAGCCCTCACTTAAGGAATGGTATAGGCCCCAGGGTTGGCAACATACAGCCACCATACACCAAGATACAGCCCAGAGGCTGGAACCAACTCATGAAGTTGGAGGGTTCCACTTGTACCCATGCCTGCACAAGGGACAGGCAGCTTCCAATTGTGCCTGAGGTTCTGCTTCTTCTTCCTTCCCTCTTTCCCTCCAGTTGTGGTAAGGGTGCAGCTTCCAGGTGGCGGAGAGCTGTGCTGGGGCTGGGCACTTCGTAGCTGTGATCGTGTTGCAACCAGAAGACCGGGGGGGTGGGGGCGGTGAGGAGAGGAGGACATGCAGGGAGAAGCAGCAGCAGTGTGTTGATCAGCTTGCAGCTGCCCAGCCCCAGGTCCCATCACCTGGAAGCTGCACCCACACTGCAGCTGAGGAGCTGAGGGCTGGGAGAAGCAGTGGCATAGGCACAGTTCCCAGCTGCCCAGCTCTGGGCACAGGGAAAGCCCCCTTGATGCTGATGAGTTGCTGAGGCTAGAGCCAGGTTTTTCTGGCCTGTGATTTGCTAAAGGTTGATGGCTGCTACTGTCAGCTGTCCTTGATGTTTCTGGTTTAGTGTTCTGTAGTTGTGTGACAGTTTGAAGTGGTGATTTTGGGGAATCCTTGACCCCTACACCACATCATCCGAATATGATATACACTACGTGACACTACGTGTGCCCTCACCTGAGTAAAGGGATCCTGGGGTACCCGGTAGCCAGTAGCCCTGCCCAGCCCCCCTGGGAAGCTACTGCAGTGCCCCGAGTGGAGAGCCTCCCCTTACAATCGAGCACACTCGCAGACAGTTCTCAAACTATTTACAAGATTTAATTATTTACAACATAACAAATAATTATTAAATAAGCACATGGATATATCGACTAATAAACCCTCAAGAACTTATTTACACAGTCTCTCACTTGCACACGGTGTACTAGGGATCCCGTGTGCACTGCCCCGGCGGGGTATCTCAGGGAGCAGGATTGTCTGTGTCCCTGCACGTGGTCTGTGGACGCTCCCTGGCGCTGGTGTCCGTCTCCGTGCTCCTGGGGTCTCCGGGCAGCAAGCAGCGAGTCCTCTGCAGATCCTGCAAGACAGCCTTCCCCTGCCTTTGACCCCCTTCCCTGGTTCTACTGGGAGCAGTGTCTGGGCTGTAGGCTGTAGCAACCCTCCTGCCCCACACAGCCTCACAGCCCCGGCAAATGCAGCCCCTCCCTGGGCTTTGCCTGCCCCTGGGGCCCCTCACCCATCAGAGAAACTAGGGCAGACTCTGGCAGTCTCCACCCTGGCTCTGCTGTGCTCACCCAGCCACACTGGCTGCAGTCAGGTCTCTCCAGGCTTGGATTCTCCACGCAAGCAGTCCTTGCCTGCTCCTGCCGCTGCAGCTTCTGCACTGCTGCTCCTGCAGGGCTCTTTCAGGGGCTCTCCGAGGGACCACTGCTCTGAGACTCAATCTGGTCTCCAGCCTGTCCCTCAGCCCCCCCCGCGGGAAAAACTGCTCCCCCTTTTATCCAAGCCTCTCAGCCAATCCCAACTTGGGGTCCTTCCCGGGCTTTTGCTAATGGCTCTCTTTCAAAACTGTGCTGGGGTTACATCACCCCTCCCACTTCCAACAGGGCAGCTCCTAAACAGCTTCACTTGCCCTCAGAGCCTAGTGTCCCCTCAGGGACAAACTCTGTCTCTCTGCCAGGCGGCCTTTCCCATTCTGTTCAGGTGGGTCCATTTTTTAAGGGCTGCTACACGTATAACCTTCTGGATCTTGAGAGCTGTTGCCCTATCTCTGGTCTCTATCCTTGACTAACAACACCGTGAGCTTTCACTCAGCACCGACATTTTGCTGAGAAAAGTATAAGGACTAATTTGTTTCTGCTTGCTGGGACACAGAGCCTTCTCTGCTTATATTCTCTCACCTCCCGCATATCCGTTCAATGGCTAGGATGATTGCTGGCATAGCTACCTACTTAAAGAAGCCTAACTTAAAAGTAGTGTGTATATATAGACCGTGATCAAGTGCTCCTTAGATTCCATCATGTCCTTTTCAGCTATAATTTAGGATTTTCTACTTTGTCTTATAGTTAGCTTTTTCATGCACCAGTAGTTCCTTCGTTCTTATGGGCACAGCTTTTGCATGTTCCAGATAATCCACTTTCAGAATTTGTGTGGGCTGCCAACTCAAATTGCTTTTATTATTAAGTAAAAGGGTGCAATAGATCAATGGCATTTATGCAGCGGAGGCTTTCTGCAAGGATGTAATAATGTATCCCCCAAATTTGAGAGTTATAATTGTCTGGAGTCCCATTTTTCTAATCAGAATCTATAAACAGAACAGGCTTGGTGAAGCAATAGTGAAAGATGAACATTCAGGCAATAAAAAAGAAAGTTGCTTTGGAAATGAGGTTCTCTGAAAGGATATTGTGTTTTTGTGGAACTGTGTGTTTGTGAAAGCTGACAGCATTTGATCTAGGGTTTTTTTTATTGTGAGAGGGCTATGAAGCATGATGACTCAGCAGTATGATTACCCATAGCAAGAATTTTATTTCTGCAGACTAAAATAAAATACACCAAGTAGAAAATATCCAACAGCAGAAAAAATCCTTTCATCCACTATCAACATTCCCTAGGTAACATCCCATACAAGGCCACCTGTTGGTCTGTGCTAGTTAGTAGCCCCTTACTCAAAAACAAACAAACAAACAACCTCTTTTGGGAAAGCAATCTTTGTACCTGAAACAGATATCAGACAGGCTTATTTCCACAGTAATAAACTCCCCACTTTGAGGCCTTGGCCTCTTATGTATAATACTCCATGGTAACAAGAGGGATTGCAAAGCCAGTGTAGGAGGAAAAGAGGAAAGTAGTAGGAGGGGGAAAAAAAAAGAAAGAAAAAGATGATTGGACTTATTCTAGGATTTATTCTGCAAAAGAGTTGGGTTAATGCTGTTGGTATAAAATATACAGTTAGCAAAAACCTGCTACAGTGAAGAAAGATAACTCTTTTCCTTTAGTAACACAAGCATTGCTAAAAGGCAAGAGATGAAAAGTCAAAGGGAGCTCTCATCCATCTTATTCCAGGAGACCCACTTTCAACATTCCTCCAAATGGCTAAATGGTTTTGTACTTGCAGTACAAAGGAAGATTTTTTCTGTGCAAAAGCCTTTCTGTTCCAACTAGGAAAAAATAATGCCCTCTTTTGTACTGATTTAATCATATACATATTTTTATAGCAACTTGCTAATGAGTTAAACACTGAACTCTGCAGGTGTGATCAGAGAGGAGAGATCCAAATCAATTTTAGAATCTAGAGGTATAAAACTTGCAAAAACAGAGAAAAAACAGAAAAAAAGTTACCTTGGCCCTCTTTTTATGAGGCTTACTCCTATGATCTATTTTTACTCTTAAATAATACAGTCGGGGTAACACAAAGGCAAATGCACCTCTCCTTGAAATCCTTATTTTAACAGCAAATTAATTCCTCCAAGCAGCTTACTGACCTCTGAAGGAAGCAGAAACAATTTGTGGGGCACTCTGTCTCTCAGGAACACACACCCAAATTGCACATTAGCTTTGTGGAAACAACCTACCTGTCATGCTTTATATGTCATAAAGACTTGACTTTGAAGGGCTTCCAAGATAGTAAGGTTTTTCAAAGGTTTTTAAAAATGCAATGTCTAGATCTTCAGGATCTACACTTCCTAAAGTCCACAAACTATCCCCTAGCAAAATGTTATACAAACACAAGGCTTCCTTTCATCTGTAAAAAGACCTCTTGTTCACTGTGACTTTGGCAGACAATTATAAATCTTTTCTGGCAGTACGTCCTAGCTTTAGACTGGTGATCACTACCATTTGCAGAAGTGTACAGGTGGTACTTTTGTACACATATCTAAACTTTGGCTTTATTTCCTAGTGTCTGCCAGCTGTCAGCTGTGAACTTCCAGTTCTCTAAGTTCTGCTTTGAAAAATGGCACTTTATAGAATCATAGAAAGGTAGGGTTGGAATCGACCTCAGGCGGTCATCTAGTCCAACTGCCTGCTCAAAGCAGGACCATCCCCAACTAGATCATCCCAGCCAGAGCTTTGTCTAGCCAGGTTTTGAAAACCTTCAAGCATCCTCGTGGTGGAGAGAGAGAGAGCTTCTACCACCTCTCTGGGTAACCTGTTCCAGTGTTTTACTACCCTCCTAGTGAGAAAATTCTTCTTAATATCTAACCTAAACGTCCCTTGCTAAAACTTGAGACCGTTGCTCCTTGCTCTGTCATGTGCCACCACTGAGAACAGTCTAGAAAATAAACATTCTCTTTCAAACCCCTCTTCATGTAGTTGAAGGCTGTTATTAAGTCCCCTCTCAGTCTCCTCTTCTCTAGACTTAATAAGCCCAGTTCCCTCAGTCTTTCCTCATAAGTCATGTGCCTCAACCCCCTCACCATTTTTGTTGCCCTCCACTAGACTCTCTCCAATTTGTCCACATCCTTTCTGTAGTGGGGAGCCCAAAACTGAACACAATACTCCAAATGTGGTCTCACTAGTGCTGAATAGAGGGAAATAATCACTTCCCTTGACCTACTGGCAACACACCTACCAGTGCAGACCAGTATGCTGTTCTTGGCAACAAGGGCACACTGCTGGCTCATGTTCAGCTTATGGTCCACTGTAAACCCCAGGTCCTTTTTTGCAGAGATGCTGCCCAGCCAGTCAGCCCCCAGGCTGATTGTTTTGTCCTAAGTGCAGGACTTTGCACTTCTTTGTTGAACCTCATAGTATTCCTTTTGGCCCAATCCTCCAATTTGTCTAGATCACTCTGAATCCTAGCCCTACCTCCAGTGTATCTACTATTCCCCCCAGCTTGGTGTCATCTGCAAACTTGCTGAGGGTGCACTCTATGCCTTCTTCCAGGTCATTGATGAAGACATTGAACAAAATTGGCCCCAGGACTGACCCCTGGGGCACTCCAGGTGATGCCGGCTGCCTCAAGCCATTGATTGCTACCCTCCGAGTTCAATACTCCAGCCAGTTTGGTATCTACCTTACAGTCCATCCATCAAACCTGTACTTCCTTAGCTTGCCTGTGAGAATGTTGTGGAAGACCATATCAGAAGCTTTGCTAAAATCAGCGTACGCCACATCCACTGGTATCCCTACATCCACAGAGCTAGTCACCTCATCATAGAAGGCAACCACGTTGGTCAGGCATGACTTGCTCCTGGTGAATCTATGCTGACTGTTCCTAATCAACTTTTTCACCTCCAAGTGCTTAGATATGGATTCCTTGAGGAAACCTAGGGATGAAAAAAGAGGCATATGGACTCTGGAAGCAGGGGGTAGCCACCAAGGAGGAGTATACCTGCTTGGCTTTCACTTTCAGGGAGTCAGTTAGAAAGGCAAAAGCAGCAATGGAACTCAGGCTGGCAACAAAAATTAAAGACAACAAAAAGTCCTTCTTCAGGTATATAGGGAGCAAAAAGAAGGCTCATGGTAACATAGGACCCCTACAGGACAAACTGGGGCAATTGGAGACAGACAGAGGAAAGTAGATCCAGCAAATTACAGTCCCATCAGCCTGACCTCTATCCTGGGGAAGGTCTTGGAAAAGATTATCAAAGAGGCTAGCTGACAGCAATATCCTGAGGGATACCCAGCATGGGTTTGTTGTGGGTAGGTCTTGTTTGACCAATCTCATTTCCTTTTACAACCATGTGACTTATCACCTGGAGAAAGGAGAAGAGATTGAGGTCATATATCTTTAAAAAAGCGTTTGATCGTGTATCCCATGAGAACCTCTTGGCAAAACTGGCAAACTGTGGCCTCAGCCTCACCACGATCCGCTGGCTGGGGAATTGGCTCTGTGGTAGGAGCCAGAGAGTGGTGGTGGATGGAAGCCAATCATCGTGGTGTGCTGTGACCAGTGGGGTCCCTCAAGGCTCTGTCTTAGGGCCTATACTATTTAACATCTTCATCAATGATGTAGACATTTGTGTCAGAAGCAGACTGGCCAAGTTCCCTGATGACACCAAACTCTGAGGTAAAGCATCCACACCTGAGGACAGGAGGGTGATCCAGGTAGACTTTGACAGGCTCAGGAAATGGGCAGATGAGAACCTGTTGGTGTTTAACATCGAAAAATACAAGGTTCTCCACCTTGGGAGGAAAAACCTGCAGCATGCTTATAGGCTCAGCAGTGCTACACTGGCTAGCACTATGGATGAAAGGGACTTAGGGGTCATGATTGACCACAAGATGAACATGAGCCTTCAGTGTGATTCTGTGGCTAGTAAAGCGAGCAAAATGCTGGCTTGCATCCATAGATGCTTCTCAAGCAAATTCCGAGACGTCATTCTCCCCTTGTACTCGGCCTTGGTGAGGCCGCAGCTGGAGTACTGCATCCAGTTTTGGGCTCCACAATTCAAAAAGGATGTGGAGAGGCTTGAGAGAGTCCAGAGGAGAGCCACGCACATGATCAGAGGTCAGGAAAACAGACCTTATGATGAGAGGCTGAGCCATGGGACTCTTCAGGCTGGAAAAGCACAGGCTCAGGGGTGATCTGGTGGCCACCTATAAGTTTATCAGGGGTGCTCATCAGGATCTGGGTGAATGTCTGTTCACCAGAGTGCCCCAAGGGATGACAAGGTTGAATGGTTATAAACTCCAGCAAGACTATTTCAGGCTGGACATAAGGGAAAACTTCTTTACTGTCCGAGACCCCAAGGTTTGGAATAGCCTGCCACCAGAGGTGGTTCAAGCACCCACATTGAACACCTTCAAGACACATTTGGATGCTTATCTTGGTGGGATCCTATGATCCCTGCTGACTTCCTGCCCCTGGGACAGGGGCCTGGACTCAGTGATCCTCCACGGTCCCTTCCAGCCCAAATGTCTACGAAATCTATGAAATGAGGGGAAAAGCTGAGCTCTTTAATGAGTTATTTGCTTCTGTATTCCTGAACACGGATCAAGACAAATCTCCCAATTGGACTATAGGGAGGCACAGGAGGGAGACCAACCCACCAACAGTTAGCACCAACCTAGTTAAAAGATACTTGGAGGGGTTAGATGTGTTTAAGTCAGCTGGCACAGATGATCTTCATCCAAGGGTGCTGAGGGAATTGGCCAGTGCCATAGCAGAACCACTAGCATGACTGTGTGGAAGAAACAGGCTTCACTTTATTGTTTGGTCATGAAGTTGTCAGAGACCTTTATTAAAGAAGCAGCTGCTGGGGAGAGCACTGGACAGACAGAACTTCCTCTTATCAGTCCCGCATGGCCCCCCCCACAACAGACAATTGAAGCAAGCCTTTTATATGTTTCAATTTAGGTCACATGACACAAGATATAACAAGTCAAAGAAAAACTGGTTTGAACCAGAAAGTTGCAAGAGGGCATAGACTGTGGTTTGACCTATTGACCTCATAGGTCTACTCAGCTCAACAAGGGAAAAGGGTGGGAGAAAGAGCAGATTGCAAAATAGGCAGGGAAAAAGCAATCATTAGCAAATAGTGCACTAACTCAAGAAGTCAGTAGAAATTAAGGCCTGGAGTTTTCTTCTTTCACAACTGTTTGAGCACTCGTGGTGATCAAGACAGGTCCCAGAGGACTGAAAATGGGCCAATGTGGTCCCTATTTTCAAGAAGGGGAGGAAGAAGGGTCTGGGTAACTATAGGCCTGTTAGTCTCACTTCTATCCTTGGGAACACTTTTGAAAAAATTATTAAGGATTACATTTGTGGGAGTGCAGCAGGAAAAATAATGCTGAAGGGCAACCAGGACGGGTTTATAGCAGGTAGATCCTGCCTGATTAACCTTGTTTCCTTTACAACCAGGTCACAAAATGTTTAGATGCAGGAGTGGAGGTTGATGTCATTTACTTGGATTTTAAAAAGGCCTTTGATATGGTGTCTCATCCCATTCTCATAAATAAACTAAATGGTTGTGACAGATGATTACAGTCAGGTGGGTGGTGAGTTGGTTTAAGGGACACACCCAGAGAGTGGTGGTGGACAGGTCAGTATTGACCTGGAAAGATGTGGGCAGTGGGGTCCCCCAAGGTTCAGTCCTTGGACCAGTGCTGTTCAATATCTTCATCAGTGACTTGGATGAGGGCATGGAGAGTACTCGGTCCAAATTCGTGGATGACACCAAATCATAGGGCAAAGTAAACACACTAGTGGGCAGGGAATGGATTCCAGTGGATTTGGACAGGTTGGAATAGTGGGCAGAACAGAATAGGATGCAATTTAACAAGAATAAGTGTAACATGCTGCTGGAGAAAGAATCACCAACAAACCTATAGATTGGGAGATGACTTTCTAATCAGCAGAGCAGCAGAAAGGGATCTCAGAGTCATAGTTGATTCCAAGATGAACATGAGTTGTCAATGTGATGAAGTGATCAGTAAAGCTAACCACACTCTATCATGCATTAGCAGGTGCATCATGAACAGGTCAAGGGAGGTGATACTTCCCCTCTATGCAGCATTGGTAAGGTTGCAACTTGAGTACTGTATTCAGTTTTGGGCATCACCCTTCAAGCGGTATGTGGAAAACCTTGAGAGGGTCCAGATTAGGGCTACTCAGATGGTTAAGGGCCTGGAGATAAGGGCCTGGAGATAAGGCCCTATGAGGAGAGATTAAGGGACCTGGATCTCTTCAGCCTCCGGAAGAGAAGGCTGAAAGGGGATCTAGTGGTCATTACAAATTCATCAGAGAGGGGGGACAGAAAGGAATAGGAAATGCTCTGTTTACCAGGGCATTCCTTGGAGTTACTAGAAACAATGCCACAAACTGAAAGAGGGCAGATTTAGATTAGACATCAGGAAGAACTTCTTTACGGTAAGGGTTACCAGAATCTGGAATGGGCTTCCATTGGAGGTGGTGTTCTCCCCTACCTTGGAGGTCTTTAAGAGGAGACTGAATGTGCACCAGACTGGGGGTCACCTGACCCCAGCGCTCTTTCCTGCCCAGGGCAGGGGTTTGAACTCAATGATCTACGGAGATCCCTTCTGACCCTAAACATCTATGAAATCTATGAATTCACTCCATGATTTTTCCAGGGACTGAGTTGAAGCTGGCTGGTCTGTAGTTCCCTAGATCCTCCTTTTTCCCCTTTCTTAAATATGGGCACTGTTTGCCCTTTTCTAGTCATCTGGGACCTCTCCTGATCACCATGAGTTTTCAAAGATGATGACCAATGGCTCTGCAATCACATCAGCCAACTCCCTCAGCATCCTTGGGTGCATCCCATCCAGCCCATGGACTTGTACACATCTTGCTTTTCTAAGTAGCCCCTAACCTTTTCTTTTACCACTGAGAGCTGCTCACCTCCTCCCCAAACTGTGCTGCCCAGTGCCATAGTCTGGGAGCTGACCTTGCCTGTGAAGAAGGCATTGAGCACTTCAGCATTTTCTGCCTCTTCTATCACAAGTTTGCTTCCCTCATTCAGGAAGGGACCCACACTTTCCATGATCCTCCTCTTATTACTAGCAGCAAGCGTTTCTACAAGTATGTTCCCTTCACATCCCTTCCTAGCTGCAACTCCAATTGTACTTTGGCCTTCCTGACTTTGTCCCTGCATGCCTGAGCAATGATCTTATATTCTTTCCTAGTTATTTGTCCAAGTTTCCATTTCTTATAAGCTTCCTTTTTGTGATTTAGTTAACTGAAGAGTTCCCTGCTAAGCCAAGCTGGTCTTCTGCCATACTTGCTAGTTGTCTTGCGCATCGGGATGGTTTGTGCCTGCACTCTCAGTAAAGCTTCTTTCAAGTACAGCCTGCTGTCCTGGAATCCTCTCCCCCTTAGGCAGGCTTCCCAGGAGATCCTACTCATGAGTTCCCTGAGTGAGTCAAAGTCTGCTTTTCTGAAGTCCAGGGTCCTTACTCTGCTGCTCTCCATCCTTCCTTTTCTCAGGATCCTGAACTCATTCATCTTGTGGTCATTGCTGCCCAAGTTGCTATCCACTACCATATTATCCACCAATTCTTCCTTGTTAGTGAGCAGCAGGTCAAGAAGAGCATGGCCCCTAGTTGGCTGCTCCAGTACTTGCACCAGAAAGTTGTCCCCAACACTCTCCAAGAACTTCCTGGATCATCTGTGCACTATTGTATTACCCTCCCAGCAGATGTCAGGGTTATTGAAGTCCCCCATGAGAGCCAGGGCCTTTGACCAGGAAACTTCCACTAGCTGTTTGAAGAAAGCCTCATCCACCACTTCCTCCTGGTCTGGTGGTCTACAGCAGACTGGCACCACAACATCACCCTTATTGCTTTTCCCTCTGACACTAAACCAGAAATTCTCAAAAGGCTTATCTCCAGCTTCATAACTGAGCTCTGAGCAATCATATGGCTCTTTTACATGAAGCTCAACTCCTCCTCCTCTCCCCACCACCTGTCCTTCCTGAACAGTTTCTACCCACCTGTGACAGTGCTCCAGCTATTCCACCAAGTCTCTATTATTCCAGTCATGTCATAGTTCCATGACTGTGCAATTCTTGCAAGACTGTGCAAGACTTCCAGTTCTTCCTGCTTGTTTCCCAGGCTCCATGCATTTGTGTACAGGCACCTGAAGTAACTAGTTGATTGCCCTGATTTCTCAGGAAGTATGAGAGCACCTCCCCTGTTGCCCCCTCCTACTTGTTCTTCCTCCAGGTCTCCCACTTATCTCAGGGCTAGTTTGACCATCCCCTGGTGAACCTAGTTTAAAGACCTCCTCACTATGTTAGCGAGCTGGTCTGCAAAGACTCTCTTCCCGCTTTTTGTCAGGTAGATCCCACCTCTCTCCAGCAATCCTTCTTCTTGGAAGACCATCCCATGGTCAATGAAGCCAAAGTCCTGCTGGTGACACCACCTGCACAGTCAGGTGTTGATCTACAGGATGCACCTCCTCCTGCCTGGGTCCTTTCCCTTGACTGGAAGGATTGAGAACACAACCTGAGTCCCAGACCCCCTCACCCTTGCATCCAGAACCCTGTAGTCACTTTTGATATGCTCAGGGTCTCCCCTGGCAGTATCATTGGTGCCCACATGGATGAGCAGCCTGGGTTAGGAGTTAGAGGGCCAGATGACCCTCAGTGGGCCTCACGAACTAGCCTAGGAACTGGCCTGAAAATGGTTTACCCTGTTTGCAGGCTCCCTGGTTGCACGGGGAGCTTCCTTTTATACCCTGCTGGGCCTGGACTGGCTCTGCCCCCTTGTTAGGGCTTCCATTGGGCCCAGCAGCAATCACTCCCAGCTTCTCAGAGCACACACCCCAAACACAGGGGCCACCAAACAAACACTCAGCAAACCAAAGACATAGGCAGCTGGATCACTTACTTTCCCTGGGCAAGTTCTGGTCCCTGGCTTCTCTCTCCCTTCTTCCTCTTGCCCCCAGCAACTGCCTGTAAACTGCTTACCCTGTTTGCAGGCTCCCTGGTCACCTGGGGAGTCTCCTTTTATACCCTGCTGGGCCTGGGACTGAATCCAATATGCACGTTCTGCAAATTACCATTTTCTTTATAGTTTGCAGACAATTTGGCCAGATTCTGTCTGGACCTCTGGTGGATATTAGCAACTTTACCTCTGCTCTATGCAGTAGTGAGCAATCTATACCTCACAGACTCATTAGATCTGGCCCACAGAGCCAGGGGGCTTCAGTGGCATTCAATGGCAGGGGCTTCAGTGGGGTGTTTGGCCAGGAAGCGGAGTGGCCTTTGCAGCATTCAACAGCATTCAGCAATGGGGAGTCTCAGTGGTGTTTGGTGATGGATTGTGCTTTACCTGAAGCATGGCCGGGTGGCAGGAAGATGCAACAGTGGTGGCAGTGGTTGAAGTTGCTGGATCCTAGTGCTGGCCCGCCTTTGACCTGAGCTAGGTCATTCCAGCCAGCCCACTGAAAACATTGATAACTGCTGGCATAGTGGGTTAACAGAGCTGGCATCCCACTACCTGCCCAAATATCTGGTCATTAAACAGCGCAGCCTTCAGAAGGATTGTTTAACTAACGCTTCTCATTCAGGTACTTTGGTGAGCACTATATGGTAATATTACCTAAGCATTATGATGGCCATGGTGAGAAAGTGTTATAGTATTTTGATATTACTCCAGAGGTTTGAGTCTAATGGTGAAGGCTCCCAGTTGGCCCAGCTTTAAATGAGTTAGGCTGGGTGTCAGAATATGATACTAGCCCATATTACTCCTTAGTGTGCAATTGGCTACAGAAACTGGTATGCCTTATCCATGCTAACAGGCTCAAGTGGACTTAAACCAAAGCACTAGAGATAGAAAACCCAAATTGCCTGCAAACTGTAAAGAAAATGGTCATTTGTAGAACATGCATATTGGATTCAGTCACTGTCTGTCACAGGGTAATTTAGGGCTTTGAAATTCCAGCCACAAATGTTTTGTGACTCTCTCATCATGAAATAATAATTTTAAATTTAATAGTTCACCAAACTGAAGAGCAGAGCTGCTAAGCACACTTGGTTGTGACTGCAGCATAGCACAGAGTTACCAGAGCTAACTTTGAACTACCTACCTTATGTACTTGTAGCAATTAGCTTGTTTGGATACCAGGAGCAAGTGAGGGGCAACAGCCTGGGATTCACTGTGGGCTGGAAAAGCTTCCTGAGAAGCTGGGTAAATGCTTGGATGGCTTGGCCTTCACTGAATTCCAGGCTGTTGCCCCTCGCTTTGTCCTGGTATCCAAATAAGCTAATTTAAAGGTGGCTCTGGCATGTCTGACGCTATGCTGCAGGGACTGTAGTATAGGCATACTTTTGGTGTACATATGCAAGGATTGGCTGCTAGGTAGTATGTACCGTTTCCAAATGCACAGTATTATATGGCTGCTAAGGGCTGTGATCTGTCCTCTAGAAACAGATATGCAGCTCCACTGAAGTTAGTAGTGATACACAAGTGTAAGAGAGGGCAAACATGATTAATGGAATATACATCTACTTTGGCCTTTTCTGATTACACAGCTTCTTCTCCCTTTGATGTTAATCAAAATGGGTCCATAAGGCTATAGGTCTTTTGAGAAGAGGGGGAGTTCATTGGAGAAATATCATCCATCTTCTTAGTGTGTTCACAGAAAAAGTGCTGCCAAGGTTTAATTGAACCAGTGGTCTTATAGCTAGTGTGGAGCCACACTGCATCCTGTGCACATGGGACTCAAAATGGGTCCAATGACAATGGGATTTCTTTGCAAAAAGGGAATCTTTCCCATCTCTTGTTAGCAAAAGGGGTTTGAGATAATATGTCAGGGAGAGAGAGTATCAATTGCTTTACTCTTCATTTTCAAGAAATATCATTTTTCCCCTTTTAATATACAAAACTACCACCTCATCACTCAATACTAGGTCTGTCTGACAAAGCACAACACTTATATTTCATAGTATGGCAAGTCTGGTACTGGGGCGGCCAAATCACCCCCTAGCAGCCGCCTGGGTCTAACCTAGCTCACCCCCTCTGGCTTCTCAGGATCCCACCTTGTAAGCTGACCTCCCACACCTTAATATTATGATTGGACAGGGAGGCTGCCCCGGGGGGGGGGGGGGGGGGGAGAGCAGGTTTGATTCAGGTCTTAGGCCCTTTGTGGGCTCTGGGCTCCTTGGCCTTGACCTTTGTGGGCTCTGGCCTTACATACACCATCTTTGCTGTCTGGTACTACAGTCCTTCCACCACCAGTGGTGGCCCCCCACATTGAAAAGTCTAGGACCTAGGGTACCCTTAGCATCTTTCTCAGTGGCCTTCTCTACCCCTACAGCCACAATCTAGTCCTCCAGTATTTAAACACAAATGACAAAATACGAGCATCTGCTCTCAAACAAAAGGTTCCCCAACCCTGGGTCAGCACCACACTGTGGCAATACTACATCACAGGGTCAAGATACTTATTTTCTGCTGCTCAGAGGTGCAGGGGCTCACTTTGATCTGCAGGGAGTGGAGCTTTGGTGGGGGAAGGGGCCTCTTTAGGCAGACAGACCCTTTTCTCCAGAGCTCCCTCCATACAGCTAGCAGGGCCAGATTGCCTCCCTGCCTCAATCCCTGAGCTTATATGCACCTCTCTGAATCACCTGACCCACTAGTTCCTCTCCAGGCCTTTCAATCACAGGCTGTACTGTGCTGTCTGCCCCTGGGGTGGGAGACCTTTTATTAAAGGATCCTCTACCCCTATCAGTTCCTCCAGGGGTGGAGCCACTTAGCTGCTCCCTGGCTCCTTCTCACTTCCAGTAATAGGGATAGGGGTCCCATTACAGGGTGGTATTTATAAGGATCCTGCTAGAACAGCATTTTCCATCCAGAACCAATACAGGCCACTATTTTCTCCTTCTTTCC
>NW_005841985.1:1644392-1666044 GCF_000455745.1 Alligator sinensis
AATGGTGGTGGATACCTTTGTGCTGCCCTTAGCACCTTACAAGAACAGTGTAGAGCTTAGGGCTCAGACTTCAAGCCCTGTGTGACTGTATATAGTGCTGCTCCTGCACAATGCTATTATTTATAGTTGGTAGAAACATTACAGGAAGAGCTCTATGCTTTGAGTGTTTTGGTTTAAGCAGATATTATTCATATAAATTCCCAGGCCTTTGTAAGCTGGGAAAGTCACCTTATGCAGAACCAATACTGGGTGTATACTGCTTCAGCTATTGTCAAGGAGCCAGAATTTCACCACTCTGGCATGTTGCAGTAGTACATAATGTAACAGTCAGGAACACTGCTGAAATAATGCAATGCTCAAAGCTTGTAAAAAAATGTAAATTATACTGCACTTATTTCTGGCTGGTGCATCTTCCATACATTACATAGTCACTTACCCACTTGAAAAATGTGGGTAAACCAGAGTGATAAGGCCAGGGTAAGTGCCTGCTTACCGTAACTTGCTCAGCCACAGACAGATAACCGTTCTCAGACAGTGAATTGCTCATAGACTTGGCAAGGAAAACTCTATGCTGTGCAACACTAAAAAATGTTGGGTTAAGTTTTAGCCATACCACCTTCTTTGACAGTGCTGAGATGGTTGGATGTAGCTACTAAAGCCTGGAGCACATTGAAAACTGGGGGAGCTGATAGATGTGGGAAAAAAACCCAGGCTTTAGCAGAAGAGGAATCATGTCACTTTGATCTGGGTCCTCAGCATCTGTATAGTTAGTGTGCTTCAGCAGGGCTTTTTGGCACTTTTATCTAATAGCCAATTCATGTGCTGTGCTTAGCACAGCACTGTGCTTGGCAGAGTGTTGCACTGAGCTGAAAGTAAAGTGCTATTTTTCCCCCATGTCTGTAAGCACCTAAAGAAGGTATTTGTAAAGCAGTTTGAAGGAGAAAAGACTGTTCTACCGGCTTGCACTGGAAGCCAGGCCAGGCACCCCTCATAAATTCCAGTCTATAAAATGATAGGTTTGCCAATCCCTCCCTGGAGAAAAGATGAGCAGAGAATGGGACGAGAGGTCTGGCAGGGAAAGCCCTTAGAAACAACTTACCCAAGAGGGAGCTCAGGCTATAATTTATTTGGCTCTCTTAAACTGAGAAGAAAAGAAAGGCTAGAAAAGGGTGTGTGTTTAGACACTAACTATGAGACCGAAACTCAATGTGCGTGGGAGTGCACACATGCATTGAGACTAGGATGAGGACTCTGCCCATTCACAAGCTTAATATTTATAGCAGTGTTTCTGAAAGGATTCTTTATCTCCTTAGAAACAGTTTGCTGGTAAATTATCCTGCACCTATTTCCAGATTATAACAGCTAGGGGTGTGCAAAATGGGCCCTATCGATTTGGATTCAGTCCGAATCAGGGACAGTGGTTTGATTAGTTGATTTGGATCACTGTCCCCAATTCAATTCGGCCAAATCCAAATCTGAAGATTCAATGCTGATTTGGAGAATCAGTGATTCGGCCATAGGCACAGATTTAAATGTTTTTTCTCCATACCTTGAGGTACCAGCGTGGCTCATGAACACTGCGATGCTGTGGTGGATGGAGCATCCCACAGGAGCGCTGGGGGGTGGGGTGGGTAACATGCTTGGTGGCAAACCTGGAAGTGGATTGGAAGTACTTCTGGGTCCGCCAGGAAGCATACAGGCCCCCCCACTCCCATGCCCACCCTGCTTTTGTGGTTGGCCACGGGGGGACCGCTCAGGTGCCCCCCCCACAATGCAGGAGGCACCAGTCACTGAGCCAGAGGGGCATGGGGGTGGGGGGGCTGCGCACTCCTTAGCAGACCCAGAAATGGACTGGAAGTGATATTCTGGTCCACTTCCAGGTCTGCTACTGAGTGTGCTGGGGAGCCCACCCATGATCCTGTGGGATGCTCCATCCATCCCAGCATTGCAGCATTCACAAGCCACCTGATACCTTGAGGTATGTAGAAAAAACATTTAAAGCGGTGCCTACGTCTGAATTGCCAAATCTTTCTGAATCAATTTGGAGGGTTCCGATTTGATTTGGAATGATTAAACGGTCTCGATTCAATTCAGATTCAGAGGTTCGGCCACTGAATAGGGCTGAATCCCCTCTGAATCGAATCAGAAAACAAAGCTTCACATGGCCCTAATAACAGCCCTTTGCAGTGTTTGCAACCAAACACCACAGCAAGAGATTATCTGGGACCTACTTGCTTGTGCATGTTGGAGCCTGGCTGATGGGAACAGAGGCGTCTGGGAAAGCTTTTTCTCTTCCTGTGAGAATTTTTATGATAAAAAGGTCCCATTTTAAATAAGGACCAAAAGTGCAACTAGTTTCATGAACTGGTAGCCCAAACACTTTGACTAAATACAGACACTCAAAAAACTCAAGGCTGAGTCAATTCAATTTTCACAGTTAAGTTTAAACTGCATAGGTTGAACCGATATGCAAGAGAACAGACGTTAAATTTTGATTCCAGAAATGCATCCACATGCCTATGGTGGCCCAGGCCAAGAAGTTGGGGGGACACTAGAGGATGTGGCCCTGCTCTGCTGGCGCAGACATCTTGGGCCAAGACTATCCTGCCCACCCTGGGAAGCAGGGGGGGAGGAGGGAGAAGAGGTTATGGGGAAGTGCAAAGAATCCTGGAATGCTGGGGGACTGCGAGTTAAAGTTGGATCTCAAGGGGGCCTGGGACAGAAGTTCAATCAACCGATTTAACCTAAATCTGTTAAGCCTGATACTACATCCATCTAGGTTTATCTTAAACAAGTTTTGGCCATTTTGAAACCAGGTTATGTGCCCTGAAGTTCTCTCGTGCTACAGATGTGCACTGGTTTCCAACCACTTATACCAGTTTGTGTAACTTCTGTCCCTAGGCTTTGGATTCCGTCACTTGAAATATTTCACCCTGATCTGTCCTTA
Organism: Alligator sinensis; assembly: GCF_000455745.1. Taxonomy (NCBI): domain Eukaryota; kingdom Metazoa; phylum Chordata; order Crocodylia; family Alligatoridae; genus Alligator; species Alligator sinensis. Next base: position 1,647,340 of record NW_005841985.1, read on the forward strand.
AAAAACAAACAAACAAAAAAACAACCTCTTTAGAAGAAATTAACTAAAATTTGAAAATGAAGATTTATTTTGAAATAAAAATGAAACTTTTCATCTCAAGAATATCAAATAAACTGTTTTATCAATTATTTTGAAAATATTTTCAGTTTTTAAGTGAGAGATTCATTGAGACCAGTCATTTCTCAGTTTCTCTTTTGGTGAATTCACATTTTGCAACCAAATCCCCATATTAATAATAAAAAACAATTCCTGGAACAAAGGGTCTGTGTCCCTTGAGTCAGTGTTTGCTGGTATGAAAGACTTAAGGAGGCTCTGTGCACCTTGTCAGCCATTGTTTTTCCCCATTATCCCCAACAAAAGGTGGTAGCCTTTACTGCTACCAAATGCACAAAGAGAAGGAAGCAAGAGTACATAGGACCAGACCACCTGGATTCTTTCACCAGATTTCTCCTTCCTTCATCTCTTAAGGTTTCTGTGATGCCTCCTCTCCATTAGGCATTGAGCAATATCTCTGAAAATGAACATCTGACCTTTCACCTACAGTAGGACTAAAGCATGTCTTCAGAATGAAAAGGCTGACTGTATTATGGAGCTTAGGGATTCTGCTTAGCACATGTATGAGCAGTTGTTTTCCATTTTCCCATGATGTAATTACATGAGTCAGCCTAAGGAGCATACACAATGAAGCAACTCAGATTTACAGTAAGATAAGCGTGAGATTTACTTTGGACTTACCATTTAAGAGCTGCATACAGTTTATGCAGTTTCCTCCATACATTATTCAATGACCAACATACACAATGGTATTCAAAAGTGGAATGCAAACATCTGGATCTATTCACATTATTGTATTACTGAGTAGAAGCTGTATAAAGCTGTTGATCTGAAAGATAGTTAAGCTATAGGCACCTATCAGATAGCAGGTGGACCCTTGAATATATGCACACAGTTCTTAGTGATGTTGATGGATGTAATGTATTTGTATTTTAGCATCAAATATGGGCTAATAGAAATTGTGGCTATAAAGACCAAAATAACTATTTGTAAGAACCCTACTATAAACTTTTGATTCTGGAACTTCCAAATGTAATGAAAGAACATTTTTGAATCTTTTGCTGCCTTATTTATTAACTGAAATCTATAACAAGGCCAAGTAGGTCTCCTTCCCACCTTATTCTCCTGCAGATAAAACACAGCATGAGTTTCAAGCCTTTCTTGTCAAGCCAGAATTTCCATGACATGCATTAACCTTGCTGCCATCCTCTTTATCTTATTCTTAAACCTAAAGAGTGCTTTCAAGACAAGCAACAAAAAACCCACACACGTGAGTACAAGTGTGTGCTTTCCTTATTAGAAACATCTTTTCAATATCCAGTTGCTTGTAGATAACATTGCAAGCGTAAGATTGGTTTGAAACACAGCGCTTCACTCTCTCAGTAGCTTTCTAATAGCTGCAATTTCTGATGTGAAAGGTCAGTAGGGAATTTCTCACCATTATCCTGTCCCAATATTTTTCTACCTCCATTTTGTCTGCATTTAGTTCCTCATGTAGGGGTTTTCCTTTCACAACGGGAATATTTCTGTATGTAGAAACTTTTGCTTCCTAATACCTGGAAACCATCTTCCAGTCATGTGGAGCTGGAAGTTTCATAACGATGTAAGACATTAGATTTGTAATATTTCTCACTGTTAGATGCAGAAAATACTGCATTAACATATTATAGGGAAAAAATGAAGTATGGTACTGGAAATGTTATAGAAAACAATATATTCTGATGAGAATGCCAGCTCAATTTTATAGTCTCAGGTAACCCATTAGGTCAGTATCTGGACTTTCAGACAGTTATCCAAACTTCACAAGGATCACAAACATATGTGATTCACAGAAGGAATTTCTAGCGTGTTATACATGACTTCAGAAGTCTCCAGCTTCCCAGGATCTAAAAACTATCACTATTCTACTACAAAGGAGTATGGAATTTGAGGAATTTGCATATTTAGCTGATGACAGAAGTAAAAACTAATTTGACAGTTCTGGGAGGGGGAATACAAGCAAAGATAGAAGTTGCTGAAGACTTAGTAGCATTGAACACTTATTTAAAAACTTTTTATTAGTACTTTATTCATGCATTCAGATAGGTTTTCAAGCCAAACAAAACTTTTTCACTGTGGTCAAAATCTCCTCTCTCCTCCTTATGCCTTTTTAGTGAAAGTGAACTCGACTCCTCCCCCCCGCAACCTTGCTATGGCATTGATGCCAACTATGTCTTTCAGTCAGATTTTTGAGCAAAATACAAATAAGTTCAGTGGTTTAGCAGAAAAACTTCAAATAAGGAAAAACAATTTGATAGTTATATACAGTTAAAATATAAGCAATACTCTTTAGCCCTTGTTAAAGTATACATTAATCTCCTTTTTCCTGTGTAACCTCCTTATCCTAACCATGTGGAAAAGGATTAGCTCTTTATGCTCTCTGACCTGGATTTCATGAAAGATGGTGCTACAGACTGACAACCAAATCAGTAAATTAGAATTCCAAGTACACTTGCAAAAGCAGAAATTTAGAAACCTGATTGTAGCAAAAAGTATTGATTTATGAATCATGTGTAGACAGTACTTTATTTGGGAATTCGGTGTACCTCAGAATATACAGGAGGAATTGTATGTACCTGAGAAATGTGGGCTTCTGCTGTGACTTGCATCCAAAGAACTCAAAAAGGTTATCCACAGTTCCTTTATGGGATAAATACTGGAGGATTGTGTTCTTTGCTGTTTCTGCAAATTGAGCTTATTGAGCCCACTAGGGGATCCTTGAATGTTTCCATTCCCACTGCTCAGAGTTTCTGTGACATTCACCAATCCCATTCAATCTCAGGAACTCCATAACCACCTCCTTCCCTGCCTCCAACCTGCCCACTCACTACTTTTCTCATACCAAGGATTCCATATGCCAGCGGTTCCCAATCTCTGCTATGCGTACCACCAGTGGTACCCAGACAACCTGTCAGTGGTTGACATTAACAGATTTATTACAATTACTTTATATGACAAAAAATTGCTAGTGATACTTAAGACTGAACTGAAAAATTTGCTGGTGGTGCTTAAGGTTGTATCATTTTAAACTGGTGCTGCACAATCTGTCAGAGTTTGGGAACCGCTGCCATATGCCATTCTACAGACCATGAGGGGAGCTGTGTGACTCCACCTTCCCTGCTTCCCTCCAGACCAAGGCTCACTGTGCCCTACTTTTCCTGCATGCCTTCCCCTCTCTCAACATTCTTCTTTCCTTTCCATTTTTTTAGTGTTGGCATTTTAAAATGCCCTGGGGGATAGGGCAGAACTAATATGGGACTGCATTGTGCTGAAATGTGTTACTGGCTGCCATCAACTGGTCTATATACAAGTCAAGGTGGTTGAAGCTGCTGACTGCTAGCCAAATGCCAAAGGGTGCATGTGGTCCTGGTTTCCCCTTTTCTGATCATTCCCTAAAGTCAATAGGGTTCTGCCCATTGTTGCCTACAACATTCCTTGCATTTTGGGATGGATGGGATGCAGCCGTCAAAAATTATTTTATTAAACAGAGTCAAGAGACGTACCATCAAGCTCACTGCAAGGCTTCCCAAGGCGAGTTAATTATTTGATAGAGAAACTGGCCCAGAGGAAGACCTCTGTTAAAATTTTCAACAATGACTTAGGAGCCCAAGTGTCATGGGATGGGGTTCCCAGGGATGACCATGGGACCCCTAGGGCCCCCTGACCTTGCCAATTCGGCTCAAGGGGCACCCTCTCTCCCCTGCCATGTCTTGTTGATAATAATTATGAATAGAGAGGCTGCCCTCAAGTTTGTTTGGACACGGTCCTGATGGACCCCACGGAACCCTGTGGGTTCTCAGACCCGCTTTTGGGTCCCGCTCCAAAATGGATGTCTTTGGGACACCCTCAGCCTTATGGGCTAGATGTGTAGCTCCAAACTACCCCTTTACCATGCCCCAAGCCTCACAGATGATATTCACACAGTGTCCCACTGAGGCCTTAATTTCACTTGGCCTCTGATCATCACTGGGCTCTCCGCAGCTCTGTCTCTCACTGCACCCCTTGGCACTGGGCTCTCTGAAGCCTTGTCTCTCACTGCACCCACACTGGCACTGGCATCTGTCCACTCCAGATACTGTGCCCACACTGGTGCTGGGGTCTCCACACTGTAGTGGGTCCCCAATGAGGCCTCCTCCTTCCCCGATAGCCTCAGCCCCAATCCACCGGTTTCCAAACAGAAGTCAAAATACAAGCCCCTGGGCTATAACATAACCCCAGCCGCTCCAGGTGTGCTCTGTCCCTTTAACTGAATCACCCTTCCCCCAGCACAACAACATGCCTTGTAGGCCAGGGTCTGGCGAGCTCCTGAAATCCCTTAACCTTACCAGAAGCAGGAGATGGGCCGTCAAGCCTTGTCCCTTAGCTTGCTCTAAGATAGCTTCTTCCCCCTTGGCTACTGGCAGAGAACTGACCCTCTGGTCCCAGCCCTGGGGTTTATATATGCTCCAGGCCCTGCCTCTGCCAGTCAGCTGACCGCCTGCAGGTGCAGGTTAATGCCCTCATTACTGCTGCCAAGGTAACTTGCAGCTGCAGGGTTCCTGACTGACTGCTAGGGCTCTCTCCCTAGCAGTTTCAGCCCTTAAAGGAGCAGGCACCTTAGTGCCCTGCGATACCAAGTTTTATTTTCATCAGTGATTTAGTCACAAAGGTGCCCAATTCTCATTGAAAATCAAGAAGAATTATGTTTCTAAGTGTATTAGGTCTTTTTAACAATAGAAGTTATGCTTTTAAGTCATTTCTATTTTGAAAATTTGACCCAACCCAGCTTGCCCAACATCCACAAACATTTGAGAAAGCTTCAGCTATTTTCGGTTTAAATTATAGTTTCAGATTGAAAGTATGACAATTTGTTTTGCAATATACCTTGCCAGAGACATTTTAACATTACTGTCATGCCATTTCAGTGACTTCAATGAGAAAAAATTAACTTTTTCAGGATCTGCGAAAACCACGTACCATATCATTTGCCTGTATTTGGGGAATCCAATTTCTATGGGTTGTGCTATATTAGAATGATGGGAGAAAGGCAGCATCTACAGGACATTGTTTTTAAAAAATCGATGGAACAGGTTGGACAGTAGAAAGTCTGTAGCAGGTGGGAATGGGAAGGTACTAAAAGTATGTCTAAAATTCTTGGAGAAACAGGAAGTTATGCTGCAGTTTACTTAATGGTGATGGTCATGTGATAGCAGCCACTGGGTTACTTCAGATAAAATTGCTGACCAAATGCGGCACTGCTGAAATCAAATGCCAATATTTCTTCCTTTAGAAGACATTGATCTTGTACAATGTGCATAAAAATATTTGTTTGTAGCTATAAAGAAGAAAAATGGGAAAAAAGATGCCGGATGAAGTTTTTAAATTTCAGCTTGCATCTTTCCCCCCATTTTTCTTTTTTATAACTATAACAATTATTTTTAAATGGAGAAGTCTAATCTATGTGGCTTGGAAGCAACAATAGGTAAATTTTTCATTAACCTTCTGATTATTGGAAATGTTAATCCTGATTTTTCATTAATAAAAGATTAAAGAGAAAGAAAACAAATCAAATGTATTAGGTCAGTGAATCCATGTAATGGTATAGCAGTATGGGTTTCCTGCCTACAACATACTAGTCCTTAATGAACCATTTTCCAACAGCAATCTTCCAGAAAAATGTCTTTAGCTTGCATGCTGAATTGAAAGTATGGTGAATGAAATTGAAGGTCAGCAAGTGCCTGTCCAGTGGATTAAAGCCTCAAAGAGTAGATATTTCATGATTTTCCTTAGGAAAGTTTTCCACAGTCTGTGATCTCGCACTTCCAAAGATTGTGGCTTTGGAAAAAGCCACAAAAGAACTAAAATATCCACTCCAAAGCCTATGAGGGAGGAGGAGTCAAAGTGCACTAAAAACGTGACTGTAAATATATCCTGGTTAACAAATTCTCCCTTTGATTAATACATATTTCCCAAAGCAAACATCCAATATCTGTCTAAAGTTTTACAAATGTCTAAATGTTTATTATGCTAAACCAGTGTGTTCTCCTGAAACTCATACCTAATGGCCGCTGATCTTCAGTATCTCCATTTATATTTTAACAGACCTGCTTTGGTCTAATAAAAGGTATCACATGTACCCAAAAATCTTGTAACATCTTCCCTTAATCAAGGCATATCTCTCAAAGCAGGTATCCAATGAATGTCTGTCTGAAGTTTTGTAAACATATAACTCTTTATTAGGCTGTTGTAAATTCTGCTCCAGTGTCAAAATAACTGCCAAAAGGAAGTACTACCCAAACCCACCATCCCATTTAATTCCAAACTAATCAAAGGCTTGCAAACTTCACAAACGCACAAACAGGATAAAATTGTAATATGTTAATTCCATCTGTGAGAGGGGAGGCAGAAGCCCCCCTCCCAACATGTCCCAAGACCCTGTCTGACAAACACTGATACTCATGGCAGGGTCCGGGACGAGCGGCAGCTGTGGCGAAAAGCTGGAGCAGGCTCAGCAGTTACGTAGCTGCCTGAGCCTGTGGATCGGTGAGCCCCAGAGGCGGGGCCAAGAGGCAGCATGGGACAATCAAAAGGCAGCAGGGGAGAGACCAAGCTGCCTGGATGAGGAGAGGGAGAACACTGGCAGGGGAAGACCAGCTGCTGGCGGGGAGACGCAGGCGACAGAGCCTGTTACAAGCGGCAGTGTGGGGCACAGGGTGAGAAGCCCCAACAGCAGCCATGGACACCCGGCGTAGAAAACTCCAGGTCCAGGCTCAGGGAGCCGAAGCCTGCTGGAGGGTCACGTTGGGGAGGAGGAGACCCAGCTGCTCTGGAGAACCCAGGTACCATGATGGGGAAGGGTGGCGAGTGACAGCAGAACCGTGCGGGAAGCCTGGTGAAGAAGGAAGAGCAGGCAGCGAATGGCCCGGAGCCTGGCAGGGGAGGGGCAAGTCCTGCCAGGTGGTGGGATCAGGAGTGATTAACTCCACACCTGCCAGTACCTTGGAAGAGATGGGCAAAACTCCTTCTCTCGTCCCAGGGAGGCAGAAGGGTCCTGGGGGCCAGAGTCCCAGGCTCTCCATCAGTGGATGCCAAACATCTCTTTGAGTTAAGCCTTTTTCCTAAGTTATCATTAACCCCAGACTGGGGCATGTTTAGTTGTCTGAAGGTTGGTCTCCATCAGTGGATGCCAAACATCTCTTTGAGTTAAGCCTTTTTCCTAAGTTATCATTAACCCCAGACTGGGGCATGTTTAGTTGTCTGAAGGTTGGTCTGAAAACCAGGAATTGATTCAGGAGAGATTTGACGGCTGAACAGACCCAACCCCAATCGTGGTGGTCCTATCAGGTGAGAAGATTCCATCCCAAGGAGGATTATAAGGAGCTGGGACATCTCAGGCCGTGGATGTGGGAAGGGTGGGGTAAAGGGGAGGTTTGGAGCCCCATGAAGAAAGACCAGGGTCACGACCCCTCTGGGACCACCAACAGGGAACTGCCTCCCCATTTATTAACATCGAAGTCGTGGCAGCCGAGTAGGGGAAGCGGTCGGAAACATCTAGGTGGCCCCAAAGTGTGGTCTCACCCTGATGTCGCTAGGGAGGAAGGCACTGACCAGAAAGGGGCCAAAGCCTTACAGCACCTACCAGCAACACCATCCTTGCCTGCTTTGTTTGGACTTTGATTAACCAACTATCAAGAAAAAAATGCTTTGAATCTATACAATTAAAACAGTATAAAAAGCAAGACAGAACTGCCAGTAAGGTGTGCAGTCCAGGGAAGACCAAGAAGCCATCCTGCACCCAGCTCACAAGTAAAGGACCCACACTCTGTGATAGCTATAAAGCCAAGAACCACTTCTTGCCTGCTTGAGTGAAAATCTCTTGCAGCTAAAATAATACAAGGACTGCAATATTTCATTTATTGAATATTAAGAAAGAGTTTTTTCCCCCTTTCATTTAGTTTTATAGCTTGTTGATAGTTATTAAAGCAAGGCTTTCTGCTATTAATCAGTCAAGTTTTGTGTCAGTTTTTAAAGCACTGAGTTTAAAAATTTGGTTTCATAGTGCAACACAGGGCTGGGGGAAGGGGCTGCTCCAGCAGCAGCTGCTAGGAGAGAGATCCCTGACTCCTTTCCCTGCAGCAGCCTGCCCCCCAGGCTGCTGCAGGGCTGGGGTGGATGTGTGAACAGAAACCCCCTTTCCCCCACCCCTTCTGCCCAAGCTGCATGTGAGACTGGAATCAGAGGCTGTCACTGACTCAAGTCAGTGATACTTGAGGGAGTGGGGCCAGCCTGGCACTCAGGCAGAGCAAATGAGTAGGGCTGTGCAAAACAGCACCGTTCTGTTTTGACTTCCATTTCAATATTTTGATGGGACAGTGTTTCATTTAATTTCAAAACCGCTTTTCTGTTTTGTTTTGTTTAAACTGTTTCGCTGTTTCGACTGTTTCAATGTCTTGCCCATAGGCTATAATGGGGAAGCACAAAACTGCCTATAACTTTGATATTTCTTGCCTGATTTAGATGAAACTTGCAGGGCCCCTTCTGAGGCCATGAAGCCTGCCATGTTTCCAGGAGATGGGTGTAGGGGGTTCTCGGAAACTGCACCTCCAAGTTTTGAAAGCAAAACTTATGTCACTTGTATGTGCGAAGGCACAGGGGTGTGAAAACTGCAGGGATGGTAGCCTCTGCTGCGGCCACAAAGCCTACCAGCTTTCAAGCATGTGCTCCAAGGCTGCTAGAGAGCACCTATATCAAACTAGATGGGCACAGTACAGAAATTCATGGACTCAATATAGACGGTGGAATTCTGATACACTACAACCTGCTCGACATCTGACTCCCCAGGTACCTCTGCACTTTTACCTTCCCTGCTACATCCTCCTCCCCAACCCTCACCTCAGCCTGTCCCTCACCCCCTGGTACCTCCATTTCCATTTTCACTGACTGGCTTTCTTGCCTGCATTGTATGCCAGCCTCTGGCTTCTTTACTATTCCTTCCATCCAGAAATAGCACACACACCAACTGCAGGTGCTTATTCAGCTGGACAAAGGATTTTTCAACCTGAAAGCTGGCATCCAAGGCAGCTAAGCTGAGCTCACCTGGAGCCTCACAGCTCCACTGCAACCAGCAACAAAGATGTGACAGGTCTGGGCTTTCCTCAGCCAGTACTCTGTGCATGTAGTAGTTGAAGGTTATGGCACCTCCTACCCGCCTTTCTCCAGGGGATCATTGGTCCTGGCATTTATGGGGCTGCCGTACCACCAGCAATCCCACCAGGTCTCCCCAACCCTGCAGAGTGCAGTTTTAGTGGTCATGCCCAGGATCTAGGGCCTCCTCCTTCCCCATAGCTCCAGTCCGTACCTCCAAGTTCATCCTGGAATGGAAGCTCAGCAGGCACGTGTTCTTCCCCTGCTGGCTGGTGATGCAGTGAGTGCCCCTTCCAGCTCTGAGAGCGGGACATTAAATGTTTTTTTAAAAATGAAAAAAGGAAATAGGTGCAGATGGAGTGAGGAGGGTGGCATTCACTCCATCTGCACCTGGAGCTTGGGGAATCCCAGCAGGGAGAGGTTCATCTTGAGGAACACCAGCTGCTCCACCAAACCAGGATCCAAGCCAGTGTGGTGGGGTGTCATTACATCTCCAGCAATGCTGAACACCCTATCACTTGGAACACTGGTCAGTGGACAGGATAGGTGTCTGTGGGCAACCAAGGCCAGATCTGGCCACATCTGGCTATGGCTTGCCCAGTAGGCCAAGGGGTTGCACAGCAGCAGCTCCATGTCCTCAGTAAGAGAGGCAACCACCAAGGCCTGAGCGCTACCTTCCTGATGGTGGGGTCTGGTGCCTCTGGACCCCACCATTGAAGCCATGCCCTTGGCCCAAATTGGCAGCACCTATGGTGGATGAGGAGACTGGCTGGTGGAGGATGTGCTAGCATGGGACAGTGGATCCTTCTCTTCCATGTCCCCCCACCTCCACCATTCTGTCTGCCTGACTCTCTTCACCAGCAATTCAGTCCACTTCAGTCAGGGTTTGGCTGCTGCATATGCTGCCTTTCACCCTCAGGTCACACATGGTGGCCAGCACATGGACCGTACTGGACTGCAAGGGATCAAGCCATTTCCTGAGGCCCTTCTTCAGCCACCTCACCAGTGCCTGGATGTCTGGTGACAGTGGCTTGCCCCAGCCAGGAATATTGATCCCCTGGAAGCTCTCCATTTGGCTCTGAAGTTCCCTCACTATGGGGGATCATCTGGTTAAGGAAGGCATCAGCAGCACTGAGGGTCTCGGTGGCCTTGAGGAAGGGCTTGAGGGCCACCAAGATCTGGGACATGGTATCCCAATCAGCTCTGTTCAGGGGACTGCTGATCCCAATCTCCCTGAGCAAGGCCATCTCATGGATGGCCTTCTGTTGCTCCACCAGCCTCTTCAGCATCAGGTACTGTCTTGACAATATTGGCTCCATTGTCGGTGATCATGAGCCCACGGGTTAGCTCACCCTGCCCAGTAAGCCACCCCTGCCCCAAGCGGTTCTTGGCCCTCATGATCTCTGTTGCTGTGTGGGACTCCTCCATTACTTTAGCTTGAAAGTGAGTCCACCAATGGCCTGACTGGTTGCACCAGTGCCCTGTGTGGAAGAGGTAGGTGTGATTGTCACCCCTGCTGGTCCAGATGTCTGAGGTGAAGTGTAAGGCTGCCTGCGGAGCTGCCTTGTGCATCTCCTTCCTTGAGTACTCCCTGCATGCCTCATACAGGGAGGGCACCACTGTCCTGCTGCAGGTGGTGCATGTGGGCACTTAGTAGGATGGGGCCACAAGTGTCATGAGCTGCCTGAACCCTGGCTGCTCAACTAGGGAGAAGGGCTGGCCATCGACAGCAAGCATATCCCCAATGTTCTGAGTGATCTTGCCCTTGCAATGCGCCCTGATTTCTGTCTGGCTTTCCCCCACTGTTCCAGGGTGGCCTCCCTCTGCTTTGCAGGGGTGGAGGCTTTGGAACAAGAGGGGGACTTCCCTTTGGGCATGTTCCTGCTGGTGCCAGGCTGAGGAGGAGCCAGGGCAAGGGGGTGGTGCCTGCAGAGATGTATTAGCATCCCTGTAGTGCTCACGTGTTTTGTTCCCTTGCTCTGGCTGATTTTGGCTTGGCAGTGCAGGCAGATAGTATGTGTGGGATCCTCTGCCAGCTCAAAATGATCCCAGGCCACAATACCCACTTGCTTCTGGGGTGTGAGTGCATGTGTGGATGCTGCTGCACTTTCCCGCTGCTCAGCAGGCAAAGGCACAGCAATAGGAGGAGCAAACTCAGCTGAGCCATTTGCCTCCACTTCTATGTCAACCTTCTCCAAAGTGCCTTCTGGGGAAGGAGACCTGGCTCTAGGGGAAACTTCAGGGCTGTGGAGCACAAACTCAGATGATTCCCCCTCCTTCCCCAGAATTTCCATGGCTAAGGCACTGAGATCCAGCTCCAGCTCCAGCTCCAGCTCTTTCTCTGGCAATGGAAGGCTCAGCATGGGAAGTGACATAGGGGATGGAGGAGGCTGTCATGCTGGTGCTGATGTTGCTGCTTGTTGCTGTTATAGTGGGGGTGGGCATTTGTGGCTGGTGGTCATGGAGGGGATGCAGTCTCAAACAGGCAGTGGCACTGGCTCTGCTCCCCTCTCCTTGCTGCTTGTGGAAGCCTCATCCCTTCTAGCTGGAGGAAAGAGACTGCATCTCAGTTTGGTGGGGGTGGGGGGTTGGAACTTACAGGTTTCCCTCTATCCCCTCTTCTGCCCCTCCCTCAAGGCTTGCCACCACCTGCCTTTCCACCATGCTTCATGGTGTGTTTCATGACTTTCTTTTCTACAAATATATAAATTTATTTGTGTTCCTATATAAATTCAATAATGTGAGTGAGTGTGGCACAAAGTACAAAGGTATAAAAAGAAATATGAATGAAGAATATGTCTTTCCTCCTATATAAATTCAATAATGTGAGTGTGATGCAAAGTAGAAATGTATAAAAACAAATATGAATGAATGAATGAATAATATGTCTTTCCTCCTATATAAATTCAATAATGCATGTGTGGTACAAAGTATAAGTGTATATACAAATATTAATATATATTTCTTCCTATACAAATTCTATAATGTATGTATGCTGCAAAGTATAACTGTATAGAAATAAATATAAATGTACTTGCCTTCCTATATAAATTAAATTGTATAGTAATCCTATCCAATATAATTATAAAATTGAAAAGAATAAATCGATGAATATAATAATAAAATAAAAGCATGTAGAAGAAAGAAAAAGCCAAAAAGGTATTCTGAAATGTCTCTTGCTAGGCTAGCCTAGGCTAGCAAGTAGGGAATCCTTCAGAAGATCAGTGCTAGTAGCCTTCATTGTCTGACACTGCTATGCTGCTGGAACACACAGCTCAGTAACTGACACCAAGGCAGAAAGCAGCTCAGTTCAAACAATGCTGCCTTGTATGCTGTTTTTCCATCCCTCCCCCAGAGCACCAGGATTGGAAGGGACCTCAGGGAAGAAGACAGTCACTGGCCAGCTACACAGTCAATATGAGAGCACTCCTTCCCCCCCTCTTTCCCCTTCCTCTCCTTACTTTCTGTTTCCCTGTAGGCAAGCCCAGCTTCAGCTTCAGCTTTGAAATTTGAAATGTTTCGAAACTTTTGAAATGTTTCAACTGCCCTTGTTTCATTTCGAGGCTGTTCTGAAACCCTTTGTTTCATTTCGATTTCGCTGTTTTGAGCTTGAAACGAAACAGCCAGTGAAGCTTCGCACAGCCCTACAATGAGCTCTGCCCAAGCCTAGAGCAGTCCTACATAATGCCACCTAGGATGGCAGCGATTGTGCACTAAGTTATCTCTCAGTGGGATCTGGTACAGGCATTCAATAAAATGCTCTAACAGAAAGCACTTTAGATAAATACGCATCCATCCAAGGTTAATTTAGAGTGGGATCTGCCATTTTTAAAGCACTTTATATGCTGTGAACATCTGTTCTGTTACAGCTATAAAGCACTTTCTGCATGCTCAAAGCTCTTGAAGTATAATGTCTGTACTTAGCCTGTCTCTGCTGTTTGGACCCACAGTTTTATTTGTGAGATTAAGCTTCATTTTAACTATAATGTGTCATGTTTAAAATCATGTCAAAACATTGCTTTGTACATATTTCTATCAATAATCACAGAAATGCTATTGCCTCCGCAATAACATGTTCATTATAATATTTACTGTTGACTCAGTTAAATCCTTGCCCCACAGCACAATGCTGTTCTTTCGGGGAAATGAAGTTGAAGATTTAATCTGTATTAAGCTTAATATGAATACAAACGCATAGGAACCTTTTCATGAACCTTTTTACTCTTCATAAACCTATTTAGAAGTAGGGTAATTTTGTAGAAAGGTCATTTTCAATTATCATCACCCTGAAGGCTTCCTCAGAAAACCTCAGAAGATATCTTGACAGGTTCACTTTGACTTTTTTCTTCCAGCTTCAAAATGATGATGACAGCATGATTTATGATTCCTTAGAAATCTGGCAAAACACATGCATACAGAATAAGGGCACTCTACAGTCCAAAAATATGGATACATGACATAGATGAAGGCTCTTTTCCTTTTAGTCATAAAAGAGCTGAACTACCTGTGTGGGGAAGGAAGAGTCTTTGGTTAAAAAATGTTACAAGGTTATAAATGTCACAGGTTTTAATTCCCCCAGTTCTCAAAAGGGTTATTTTTTGTTTTATGTTCACTTGCTATTGATAATCTCTATGTTTTCATCCCCAAAAGATCTTGAGGTTCTTTAGATTACATGGCATAAACATATATAATGTACAAACATTTGCAAATGTATATATACAATTCATAGAATCAGAAAGTTAGGGTTGGAAGGGACCTGAGAAGGTCATTTAGTCCAACCCCCTACTCAAAGCAGAAACATATATCATCCCAGCCAAGGCTTTGTCTAGCCAGCTCTTAACCTCCAAGGATAGAAATTCCACAACCTCTCTGGGTAACCTGTTCCAGTTTTTCACTACCCCCCTAATGAGAAAGTTTTTCCTAATATCTAACCTAAACTTCGCTTGCTGCAACTAGAGACCATTTATTGCTCCTTGTTTTGTCATCTGCCACCACTAAATTCACAAGTTCATAGATTTTTAAAGCCATAACAAACCACTGCATCATCAGTCGGATCTCCTATATAACTCAGCAGTGATGTAAGTCGCCAAAAGTTCTTTATAGGCTTGCATCTGCTTACACCCCAAATGCATTTGGCCTTAAGTTTGGTTTCTCTGCAGGGCCCAGAGCACACCTATGCCACATGGATATCTCTTAATCATAGAAATGTAAAGCTGGAATGGATCTCAGGAGGCCTTCTATCTTCCTGCTCTGAGGCAAGACTAAGTATGCTTAGCCTATCTGTAACAGATATTTCCCTAACACCCCCAGTGCTGAGGATTTTAGTCTTCCTAGCAGCCTGTGAGAGTGCTCAATTATTCCTGTACTTGGAAAGTTTTGCTTAATATTTAACCTAAAGCACTCTTTCTCTAAAGTATGTGAAAGACTTCTTGTCCTGCATTCAGAGCACATGAAGAACAATTTTTATACATTAGAAGAGTATTATCATGCTCCCCATGATTTTCTCTTTTCTCGTACAATCTCCCTCCACCCATTTACCTTCGGGAGCTTGTTCCAATGAACATAAGAGATACCGTATATCAAGTAGCTGGATTTTTTGTTGTGTGTGTGCCCATTCAGTTTCAAATTTCAGTAGAGCACTGTGTAACATTAGCTGATAGAAATGAATTAGCTTATCATTTGGTCAATTATTAAGGTAAACGGCACAATCCTAAATAGTTCACATGATGCTAATTCAGGGTACATTTGTCTTCAGGGCATTTGTTATTAACAGATGTTTGTCAGTCCTTCCCTCCTTTCTGTGAAGCTCAGAGTTATGTGAACTACAAAATACATTTCTCTGATGGCTTCAAACTCATGGGATCACATCCTCAGCTGGTGCATCTAAACATAGTTCCACCATGAAATCAATCTGGAGTCATATAAACAGCAGGTATAAATCAGCATAGCTCATTTGAAATCAGCCTGGGCACAGATCCTCAGCTGGCATACCACTAAGGCCTCTATCATTGCAATTGCTCTAGAAATCCCAGAAAAACAGTTCACTTTGTTTAACCTAAAGGTTTCTGATAGTTTCTCTAACCCACTGACAGTTACAATGTCAACTACCCATCTAACTCACCAAGGACATAAACTTATTTCCTACTGCTCTGCCTGCCATTCTACATGGCCTATAATGTGAAATGGAAGGACAAAATCTGGTTTCATCAGGCAGGACAGTCAGGAAATAGTGTGGTATTTAAACAGGCTCAGAACTTACATACAGCTATATTGTACCTGCACCAGCCTGTGAGCACAAGAGAGGAAGAGAGCATTGTTCCTTGTGCAACTCTAGTGCACCCGTTCAAAACAAAGCTGCTTTTCTAGCACTAGAGAAAAGAAGGGGTTGTCTGTAGTCACATGCAGAATTAGCAGCTATTGGATCAGGGTGGCTGACAAAAGGAAGGGAAAGGTTATCTTGTAGAACATCTGCTGCAGATCATACAGATATATCTTCAAGGCTTGGGGGTTATTATGCTGCACCATGAACCTTAGAGGGTCTGATCAAATGTCAGGTAAATTATGTAGCACAGGATAATAGTAGGGTGGAGAATCAGGCTTACCTATTATCAACGTAAAGGTGTAAGACTAAAGCCACATACTTCCAAATTCCTCTATTTTTCAGGCTAACTGCAAAATTAAAGTGGATTCTGAGAGTTGAAAATATCCCAAGCAGGAGGTGGGAATTCTTGAGAATCCTATCAAAACATTCCCCTACAAAATGTCTTTGGCTTGCATGGAAAGTTTAGTTGTATGCAAAGTTTAGTGGGTAGGTGAAACAGAAGGTCAGCAAGTGTCTGGGGTAAAGTTAAAGTTTCTGGGTTACCTTAAGTGTGCACTGCCAGGCATTCCAAATTTGGTTTTGGGTTTCTGTGTGAGGTTATTTTTTAATTGCCAGGTTTTCAAATGGGGTGTTTTTTGAGAGAAACTTTTCTTTTTGTAGGTTTAAAAAAAACCCAACAGTTACAATCTTAACACTAAGTGAATAAAGTGTTTGATCTGAGAGCAGTAATATATATTTTTTTCTCAGTATCTGGTATTTTGTGAGTGGTAGTCTAAAGGAAGTCTCAAAAGTGATATCCTCACTGAGGAAAGAGAGTGGTTTCTTTTTTGACCCAACCCAAATATTCAGTAATTGCAAAACCCTTGTTTGGTATTCCTTTGCCTTTTGAAGGGTGTTCATAGCTTGTGTTTAAATAATGCAATGGTTATCAGGACAGCAGACTGACAAATGAGAAACTGTATTTATCTTTACAGTTTCATAATCAAAGTGAAAAGTATGGGTACAAAACAGGCTCTAGTAACGCTTACGTCTGCGATTAGAGTTACCGTATTCTTAGTTTTGCATAAAAAATATGTCTTTCATCTTATTTGAGCAAGACCTGTGTAGAGTTATCTAGTGAGAACAGCTAAAGGTACTATGTTTTATCTCTGCAGAGAGGTCTCTTGAACTTATAGGATACTTTTATCAGTTCACAATTCATGAGGTTTCTTAGGGCTCTCTAGAAATTCTTAGTAAGCTTCTCTATTTCAACATAAACTTTTGAGGTGAAATGCTATATTGCAAATTGGATTATGGCTGTACCTGTATATACAGGAAATAATGCTACTTTATCCAGTGTGTGTGTTTAATTAGAAAAAATATATGCTCTCAATCAGTTTTAATTTTAAAGTTAGGTGCACACGGTAAAACAACCTCTATAAATATTGACCTTTAATTAATTTTCTTCATCCATGCTCAAATCCATTTTATATTTCTTTTTGTTAAATGATTCAGAAATTAAACTGTATTAGTAAAAGAATTAATAGCAACTGAGTTTCAAAGTCAGTGGCATGATTTAAAAAAAAAAAATTCTCACGCCTCAGCATTCTGTACATCCATTGAATCAGGAAAAAAAGTGTGACTGACTTACCCAACCAGTCACAATGAATCAACAGAGTATGAGTCATAAATATCAAATACATCCAGAGGGCTGTTAATGATGAAATCAGAATTTAAAAGAATACCACAATTAATTTGAATAACAATGAGGAAATCATGATCTGCTTGAGAGTATTAAAGGGAGGCTAAGAAAAATGTAAATTAATCCAAGATTATTTGTTCAGTTCTATTTATTCTACCACAATAAATATGTGATTTTATGACCACAAGTAACATTCTTTGCTGAAACTGATACTCTCCCTTATGACCAGTTCACATCCTGGCAATAGCTCATCTGATTTTAATAATTTCTGGATGACAAAGACACTTAAACATCTTGGGGAAAATATTTAACATATGCCACATTTTTCTCCCTCCCTCGGCTTGAATCTGTGTAATCCCCATGAATTTAATTGAGGTGGCATGAGTAGAATTGATGGCAGATACCGACCCAATCTTATACAAATTAAAGCTAATCGGTTCTCATACTTAGGAGGTAAACTGAAAGGCAATTCACTCATGAAAGGAATTCACCCACTTCCCCACACAATTGCTAGCATTATTTGGAATCCTAACCAGGAACTATTTTTATGTTCCTTGCTCTGATTGAGAAACTTGTCTCTCTTTTTGCAGAGGGCAGGCATAAAGCAATGGATTGCAACTTCAACAAAGCAAATTTAAATCAAATCTCAGGAAAATGAACTCTAACCCCACCCCCCCCAACCCCACCAAACAACCCCCCACAAACCCCTCCTCCCCCTTCCTTACTGTCAGAACAGCAGGATGGTGGAACAAGCTGCTTGGGAAATAGTGAAAGCTTCCTTCACTGGAAGCTTTTAAGAAAAAATCTGGATAAGCATTTGATATAGGGATGGTTTAGGAGTCCTGTATTCTGCATCCTGCATTCATGATGGGGATTGGACTAGGTGGCCCTGGAGGTCCCTTCCAGGGGCGCTGCATAGGGCATGCACATGGGTGCACATGCACCCCCAAGCATGGCAGTGCACCTCCTACAAAAGGGCACCACTGACACTGTTGGTGGCACCTGTGGGTGGTCACTGACCCCTGGTTGGCACTTGCTACTCCCCCCCTTCCCCCTGCCACCAATAGCGCAGGCGACATTTGCAGGATCTCCGCGCTTACCTCTGCTGTGCTCTGGCTGCCATACTCCCACTGCTGCCAGTGCAGCCGTGCCCCCCCAGCCACTGGGGACATGCGTCATTCATGGTCTCTTTTAAATGTTTTCAATAAAACTGGTTCAATAAATTGCTGCATGTTTATGTGTTGGGATATAAGTGGCTAATGCCACTTACTTTTGACTTTCTTCTTTTTCTTAATTTACTTTAGCTAAATCACATGCACAGGCTTGCACTGCAATAGTAAAACTGTTTTTATGCGCACCTTTCAGTTATTTCAGGTAAAATGTATGGTAGATTGGTAAAACCAACTGTTACACCAGTTTCAAGAACAGGAGTTAGAGACATGATGTTTAAATGTGTGAAAAGGGTCTGTGTATGTGCAAGTATTCA